>NC_036849.1:20400150-20515430 GCF_002910315.2 Salvelinus sp. IW2-2015
CGCGCGGCCCACGCTGGATTGCGCTCACGACAGGTCGCTCCTACCAGGTGCGTGGCGAGAATCTGTCTCCGCACCACGTGCTCTCACCACTGGTGTCCCCAGGCTCTGTTCTAGGCCCTCTCCTATTCTCGCTATACACCAAGTCACTTGGCTCTGTCATATCCTCACATGGTCTCTCTATCATTGCTATGCAGACGACAAACAATTAATCTTCTCCTTTCCCCCTTCTGACCAGGTGGCGAATCGCATCTCTGCATGCTGGCAAGACATATCAGTGTGGATGACGGATCTCAAGCTGAACTCGGCAAGACGGAGCTGCTCTTCCTCCCGGGAAGGACTGCCCGTTCATGATTCTCTCCATCACGGTTGACAACTCCACTGTGTCCTCCTCCCAGAGTGCTAAGAACCTTGGCGTGATCCTGGACAACACGCTGTCGTTCTCAACTAACATCAAGGCGGTGACCCGTTCCTGTAGGTTCATGCTCTACAACATTCGCAGAGTACGACCCTGCCTCACACAGGAAGCGGCGCAGGTCCTAATCCAGGCACTTGTCTCCCGTCTGGACTACTGCAACTCGCTGTTGGCTGGCTCCCTGCCGTGCCATTAAACCCCTACAATCATCCAGAACGCCGCAGCCCGTCTGGTGTTCAACCTTCCCAAGTTCTCTCACGTCACCCCGCTCCTCCGCTCTCTCCACTGGCTTCCAGTTGAAGCTCGCATCCGCTACAGACCATGGTGCTTGCCTACGGAGCTGTGAGGGAACGGCACCTCCGTACCTTCAGGCTCTGATCAGGCCCTACACCCAACACAGGGCACTGCGTTCATCCACATCTGGCCTGCTCGCCTCCCTACCTCTGAGGAAGTACAGCTCCCGCTCAGCCCAGTCAAAACTGTTCGCTGCTCTGGCACCCAATGGTGGAACAAACTCCCCACGACGCAGGTCAGCGGAGTCAATCACACCTTCGGAAACACCTGAAACACCACCTCTTTAAGGAATACCTAGGATAGGATAAAGTAATCCTTCTAACCCCCCCCCCCCCCCCCTTAAAAGAGTTAGATGCACTATTGTAAAGTGGTTGTTCCACTGGATATCATAAGGTGAATGCACCAACTTGTAAGTCGCTCTGGATAAGAGCGTCTGCTAAATGACTTAAATGTAAATGTAATGTAAAATGTAAATGTAAATTGGGAACCACACAAACCACCAACCTAGAAATCTATAAACTAGATAACCCCCCCAGTCAAGCTCTGACCTAAACACCGTGACACTGTTGATGAGTCTACAATACGTAAAACACTAAGCAAGAATGGTGTTCATGGGAGGACACCACAGAAGAAGCCACTGCTGTCCAAAAAAAACATTGCTGCACGTCTGAAGTTCACAAAAGAGCATCTGGATGTTCCACAGCGCTACTGTCAAAATATTCTGTGGACAGTTGAGTTGTTTGGAAATAACACTATGTGTGGAGAAAAAAAGGCACAGCACACCATCATTAAAACCTCATCACAACTGTAAAGTATGGCGAAGGGAGCATCATGGTTTGGGGCTGCTTTGCTGCCTCACGGACAGGACAGCTTGCTATCATCGGAAGGAAGGAAAAATGAATTCCCAAGTCTATCATGACATTTTGCAGGAGAATGTAAGGCTATCTGTCCGCCAATTGAAGCGCAACAGAAGTAGGTTGATGCAATAGGACAATGACCCAAAACACAGAAGTAAATCAACAACAGAATGGCTTGAACAGAAGAAAATACGCCTGACCTCAACCCGACTGAGATGCTGTGGCATGACCTCAAGAGAGCAGTTCACACCAGACATGAGGAATGGAGGAATGGTTCAAAATTCCTCCTGACCGTTGTGCAGGTCTGATCCGCAACTACAGAAAACATTTGGTTGAGGTTATTGCTGCCAAAGCAGGGTCAACCAGTTATTAAAACCAAGGGTTCACATAATTTTCCCACCCTGCACTGGGAATGTTTACACGGTGTGTTCAATAAAGACATGAACACTTATAATTGTTTGTGTGTTATTAGTTTAATCAGACTGTGTTTGTCTATTGTTGTGACTTAGATGAAGATAAGATAACATTTTATGACCAATTTATGCAGAAGTCCAGGTAATTACAAAGGGTTCACATACTTTTTCTTGCCGCTGTATACATATATTTTTTATCATATTGTCATATTTGTATATGTTTTATCATACTTTTATTGTGTAATAGATCATTTTTCAGGTTAAAGCCAAAGGTCATAGCTTTCTAGGGGGGAACACTACTACATCAATACAATATTGCCCCTTTGATAAATTGATGACTTAAGCCCTAGTGAAATAGTGCAAAACAGCTTTCAGCTCAAATCTGTCGTTCTGACCCTGAACAAGGCAGGCACTGTTCCCCGGTAGGCCGTCATTGTAAATAAGAATTTGTTCTTAAATTACTTGCCTAGTTAAATAAAGGTTAAATAAAAAATTAAGAAGTCCTGGATGCAATCAATGATGAAACACAGTCTGGCTTCATAAGAAACAAACATATCTCTAACGATATCAGACTAGTAGATATACGTTATTTTATTTTTAGATATTTATAAAGCATTTGAACCAGTAGAGCATCAGTTCTTCTTCTACTCCCTTATTAAGAATTTCGGTAACTTTTTCTGCAGGGCTATTAAGAGTCTATATGAATGGTAACAGCTCTATCAAACTCAAACATGACACCTCACCTAGATTTGAGTTGAAAAGAGGAATTAGGCAAGGTTGTCCTATCTCACCGTATCTATTTTTATCAGTCAACCAACTTCTAACAAATTCTATGAATAATAGTCCTGTACAAGGTATTTCCATAGCTAGTAAAGAAATTATTATTAGCCATCTGGCTGGCGATGCTACACTTTTTCTGTAAGACGCTAGTCAGATTCCCAATGTGATAGACAAGATGCTTTGGAAAATAACTTTATGTCTTAAAATGAATACATGCGAACTCATGGCTGTCAAAGATTGTGTGACACCCTCATATTATTGTATTCCAGTGGAAGAAGAACTTGCATTATTTAGGCATAACCATTACTAAGGATCAGAAGTCTAGAGGCTTACTAAATGTTAACCCTGTTATTCAAAAAACCCAGAAGAAGCTAAATCAATTGCTACACCGGGACTTATCTTTAAAAGGAAGAGTCCTAATAACCAAGGCTGAGGGTATCTCTAAACTAACATACACTGCTCTATCTTTTTAATCTTGACAATAAAGTAAGCAAAGAGATAGACCAGATGCTTTTCAACTTTCTGTTGAGAAACAGTACCCATTACGTTAGGGAAACTGTTGTAATTAACACTTATGAGTATGGTGTGCTTAATTTTCTGGACTGTTCTACCTTTAATAATACTATTGAGATCAATTGGATAACACAATTCCTAAGAACACCCACTTCTATGTGGAAATGTCATGTCTTCTCTACTTTTGGTGGCCTCAACTTCATGTTGGTTTGCAATTATAATATTGACAGTTCCAGTGAAACTCTCTGCTTTTCATTGGCAGGTTTTCTTGTCATGGTCCTTAATTTATAAGCATAATTTCTCTAAACACAGATATTAGCCTATATCTGGAATAATCAGGACATATTGTATATGTTCCAAAACAATATCCTATTGGTGAGCCAACTTGTAAATGCAGAGGGTCTTTTACTTATATATGAGGAATTCTTACCACTTTACAAGATCCTTGTAACACCTAAAGATTTTGCAGTCATTTTATATACCATTCCCTCAGGTGATGCTTTATTATTCAGAAACATGTCGAGACCTGACCCTCAGAATGTACTTTTGATTACCCCTGTTGACTCATCAGTAGGAACGATATGTATTTATTTTGGTCCATACAACAACAATAGAACTACACGTGACCTGTTTCAACATGATGTTGTATCTATCTATACCTTATGTCTGTCACACGGGACTAGGTGTGTGAGGAAGAATCAGGCGCAGAGAGCAGAGAGTGCCACAGGGAAAAGTGCACTTTAATACGGCACAAAAGCAAGCCCACAACACAGGGCGCGGAAATAAATGGACCACCCAAAACACAGGGTACCAGGTCTAGAACACGAACACACCTAAATAACGCACACACGTAACACAAGAATACAGGAAACAATCACCCACAAAACACAATAGAAAACAGGTTACCTAAATATGGCTCCCAATCAGAGACAACGACTGACACCTGCCTCTGATTGAGAACCATACTAGGCCAAACACATAGAAATATAACATACAGAACAAAACATAGAAAAACAACAGAGAATGCCCACCCCAACTCACGCCCTGACCAAACTAAAATAAAGACATAAAAAAGGAACTAAGGTCAGAACGTGACAGTGTCATGCCTTATTGGAATCGTTTTTTGATAATATCTGTTGGAAAAAATATTGGATGTTGCCTCCCACATACCTACCTATTAACAAAATTAATAATAATTAAAATTATTCATAAATATTATCCTGCCAACCACTACATTAAGAATTTAAAAAAAGCCAAACTCAAATTGTACCTTCTGTAAGGACCACCCAGAAACAGTGTTATTATATCTTTGGCATTGTATTCATGTAAAGTGGCTATTCCCAAGGGGTATGCGCAATGCTGTCGGTAGTACTCCAAATAAAAATGTGATTCACATTTTCAAACAGTCCATTTAGATTTTTCAACTGGGCTATACGTTTGGGGGATGTTTTTTTCTCGCCTGAGTAGCCTCGTTTCACTACCCAAAATAAAATTAAACCATCTAGTGTTCAGGGAAATAACAACTAAATGTCAAATACAGGTAGCCTAGTCAAATAATTAACATCCAATCACATCTCTTGCGGGAAACCTTCACTCTTGCGCAGACATTTAGAAATGAAACATGCCAATTTGAAAGATAAGCCATGGGAGTTTTTTGAACGAGAATTAAGACGACTTTCGAGTAGTAAGACATGTATGAAAGCAACATATACCATTATTAAGAAGAGGCTAGAAGCGTCTTATATGGTGAGCTACCGAGTGGCTAGGACAGGCAAGCCCCATACTATCGTAGTGGACTTAATTCTTCCTGCTGCCGCGGATATGGCTGGGACAATGCTGGGGGAAAAGGCACAAAAAAACTATACAGGTGTGTTGGTATCTGTACTGATGGCACAAAAGCCATGACAGGGAGACATAGTGGAGTGGTAACGCGCGTACTTGGGTACACTGCAGCATCCACCGAGAGGCTCTTGCTGCCAAGGGAATGCCTGACAGCTTGAAAAACGTTTTGGACACAGTGAAAATGGTTATCTTTGTTCAAGCAAGGCCCCTGAACTCTCGTGTATTTTCTGCATTACGCAATGATATGGGCAGCGACCATGTAACGCTTTTACAACATACAGAAGAAGTCCGCTGGTTATCAAGGGGCAAAGTATTGACAACATTTTTTAAATTGAGAGACAAGCTTAAATTTTCTTTACTGACCATAATTTTCACTTGTCTGACCGCTTGCATGATGACGAGTTTCTCACACGACTGGACTATCTGGGTGAAGTTTTTTCTCGCCTGAATGATTTGAATCTAGGATTACAGGGACTCTCCGCAACTATATTCAATGTGCGGGACAAAATTGAGGCTATGATTAAGAAGTTGGAGCTCTTCTCTGTCTGCATTAACAAGGACAACACACAGGTGTCATTGTATGTCTGTCACGCCCTGACCATAGTTTGCTTTGTATGTTTTATGTTTTGTTTGGTCAGGGTGTGATCTGAGTGGGCATTCTATGTTGTATGTCTGGTTTGTCTATTTCTATGTGTTTGGCCTGATATGGTTCTCAATCAGAGGCAGGTGTTTTTCGTTGCCTCTGATTGGGAACCATATTTAGGTAGCCTGTTTTGTCTTTTGGTTTGTGGGTGTTTGTCTTCCGTGTCAGTGTTTGTCGCCACACGGTACTGTTTCGTTTGTTCATCGTTTATTGTTTTGTTTAGTGGAAGCCTGGTGCGTGGTGTTGGCACTGGTGGTACTGGGCTGGCACGAGGAGGTGGCACCGGATAGACCGGACCGTGAAGGCGCACAGGAGGTCTCGAGTACCAAGCATGCCCAACCTTACCTGGTTGAATGCTCCCCGTAGCCAGGCCAGTGCGGCGAGGTGGAATAGCCCGCACTGGGCTGTGCTGGCGAACCGGGGACACCATGCGTAAGGCTGGTGCCATGTACACCGGCCCGAGGAGACGCACTGGAGACCAGATGCGCTGAGCCGGCTTCATGACACCTGGCTCGATGCCCACTCTAGCCCGGCCGATATGAGGAGCTGGAATGTACCGCACCGGGCTATGCACACGCACCGGGGACACCGTGCGCTTCACCGCATAACACGGTGCCTGCCCGGTACGACGCTCTCCACGGTAAGCACGGGGAGTTGGCTCAGGTCTCCTACCTGGCTTAACACCACTCCTCGTGTGCCACCCCCCAAAAACATTTTGGGGCTGCCTCTCGGGCTTCCTTGCCAGCCGTGTTCCATCGTAACGCCGGTTCCCTTTAGCTGCTGCCTCCGCTCTCCTGGCTGCCTCCACCTGTTCCCATGGGAGGCGATCCCTTCCAGCCAGGATCTCCTCCCATGTGTAGCAACCCTTGCCGTCCAGAATGTCCTCCCATGTCCATTCCTCCTTATAGCGCTGCTCCTGCTGCTGCTGCCTGTTACCACGCTGCTTGGTCCTTTTTTGGTGGGTGTTTCTGTAACGATCGTCTTCGGGAGAAAGAGAGGAGGACCAAAGTGCAGCGTGGTAAGTGTTCATGTTGATGTTTAATACAAACTCAGAACACTAAACAAAACCATAAACGATGAACAAACGAAACAGTACCGTGTGGCGACAAACACTGACACGGAAGACAAACACCCACAAACCAAAAGACAAAACAGGCTACCTAAATATGGTTCCCAATCAGAGACAATGACAAACACCTGCCTCTGATTGAGAACCATATCAGGCCAAACGACAAACCCAACATAGAAACACAAAACATAGATAACCCACCCAACTCACGCCCTGACCACACTAAAACAAAGAAAATACAAAAGAACTATGGTCAGAACATGACACCTGTTTTGTCATTGTGGGTTGTGGGTGATTGTCTATGTGTAGTGTTTGTGTCAGCACGATTGTTCATTAGCTTCACGGTTGTCACTTTGTTGTTTTGTAGTGTTCAGTTTTCCATTAAAATGACGAACACTTACCACGCTGCGCATTGGTCCTCCGATCCTTCTCGCTTCTCCTCGTCAGATGAGGAGGAGGACAGCCGTGACAATGTCATTGTATAATTTTTTGATGAACATGTAAGGTTTTATATGTAAGATGGCTAAATAAAGAGCAAAATTATTGATTATTATTATTTGTGCCCTGGTCCTATTTAAATTTTTCTATTATTTTTATTTTACCTTTAGTTTTTTCTCATTGAGATAATATCTCTTTTCCAAGAGAGACCTGGTCCAATAGCAGCAGGGGGAACAACGTTTCAGACAAAACAACTTACATACACTAACACAACATTAAACAAAACTATAAACACTGAATCAAGTGCTCTCAGGGTAGTGGCTGAGGCCTGCATATATATAACATCACTACATTGTACCAGCTCCTTCCTAGCCTCAAAAGAAAAACAAGCCTTATGCAACTTTGTAATAAAATCCTATTCTCAGCTTGAGCTTCCTTATCAAGTTCTCTACATGCACAGTGAAGCTCATCTTATCATCAACCCACACACCCAAATACTTTGTACACTTTTCACTTGCTTTATAGTATGTCCAGCCAATGTAGCAATGACATGATTTGTAACATGCCTGGCATTTGAAAATACCATGCATTTTGTTTTACCCGAATTTAGAATCAGCTTTAAATCATACAGATTATGTTGTATGATGTTAAATGCTCTTTGGGCATTTTCAAAAGCTAAAGATAAACTACTACCACTTGAATAAAGAACAGTATCATCTGCATAAAACTGAACATCCGCTGTTTCAATAAGATCCCCAATATTGTTGATATACAAAATGAACAACAGTGGGCCCAAAATAGAACCTTGCGGAACACCTGAGCACACCTCTATGGACTCAGATTTACAACCATCCTCCATTACACGTTGTGAGAGCTCTTTGTCACTTCCCACGAGCCTGGTTTGTCACTTCCCACAAACTCATTCTTATGTTTAATAAATGTATCGTATAGTGTTTGTGTGGCAGACTTACAATGATGGCAAAAAACAACATTTGAGAGTGCGCTGACCCTGGTGCTGACCCTGGTGCTGGAGGGGGTACACAGCGGGAGGTTGAATGTTTGAAGGGGTACGGGACTACAAAAGGTTTGGGAACCACTGATATAAAGAATCTGTGGCAAGACATCAGTTGATTTACAATTGATCATATTTATGAAGATTTTATCCTATTATGGAGAGATGATGTAATACTTGGATTCTTTACCTACGATATAAATAATTTGAAACAATTTCATGTAATTCATTATTTTGGCCAAATTTCGTATTCACAAATGTAAATTTACAAACAATACACCCATTTTTCTTACCTAACAAAATAAAATGTAAAACCGAAGATGTGAACAAGGTGTGAATGGAAGTATACTTAATATTTATAATAAGCTAGTAAGAATACTTTGACTTTATTACAAATTTTGCTATGATAACATTATATTTCAGTCAAAATGTTCTCACTTTTACCAAATGCTATCTGTTTATATCCACAAGATGGCAGTGTCAGACAGAAGATTATCCAGATCATCTGAATGATCAGTTTCTTGTGTGTGTTCTGAAATATTGTTGTCAGAATGTCAATGACTCATGGGCCCCTACTGTCTTATTCCTCTTTACATGAAGCTGATGCTGCATAGTGACTCCTGTACTGAGTCATTGCTGCTGCCTGAAACAAGTAATGTGAAAGTCAATAACCTTTTAAGACACATGAACACATGCACACTTTATGTTTGTTATTGGCAAAGTGTTATGAGTAACTCACCGTTATATCCACACGTCTAGTAAACCAGTAAAAACACAAGAGCAGCAGGTGTACATACTACCTCAACTAACCAGTGCCCCCACACATTGACTCTGTACCGGTACCCTGTATATATTGTTATTTTTTACTGCTGCTCTTTAATTAGTTGTTACTTTTATCTCTTATTCTTATCTATATCTTTTTTTAAACTGCACTGTTGGTTAGGGGCTCGTAAGTAAGCATTTCACTGTAAGGTCTACACCTGTTGTATTCGGCGCATGTGACTAATAAAATTTGATTTGACTTAACTCCTTTACTAGCTCATACTGGCTTACACACTAGTTGCAGTATAAAGAGAACCAATCAAGAGCCAAGTTCATGTGAGATTCAGCACTTATTTGAGGTGTGTCTAAAATGAGTTGACGGCCAGCCTTGGTCCCCTGATCCATTGGTCCCTAGCCCCAGTCCCCTTTCAGCCAGCCTGGCAATGCAGAACCAGGTTGCAGTGGATGTGATGAATGAATTTGTTTGCCTGGATAGGTGAGCTGCCAGAGGAGCTCAATAATTCAGTGTTTGTAACAGACTGTGCATCAGCAAGTGAACACATAACGCTACGGCTGATTGATACACTGCCAAAACAAAAAGCAGCATCTCATTGTTAATATTGTAATAGGATCTATGGAAACTCTACGGTGTACCCTTGTTAGCCCTCTAGTCTCAATTGTACTAGTTTGGCACAGAAAGGACAACTACGTAGTTTTGATCTTGACTAATTTAGTTGCTGGTGATATTTGACCTTGTCAAATGAAATGGGTTAGTTCAGAGCCTTATCACTGGGTTTTGGGTTTTACCCTCTGAGTGATCATTAATAGCATTTACCGGCCCTCTATTTCTTTCATCCATCATTGATGGAGGTGTAACTGAGGATGCCAATTTGGCTTCAAGGCTGATTAAACGTACATCTGATAATAGCTGTTATAAATGACATGGAGGGGAGCTAATGAACACTGGATGAAGTCTGGATCACCTGTCTGGGAGACGCAGGTATTGTGAAAAGTGTGGATAAACAGGGGCCCATAGTTTGAACACATGCTGTGATGTAGAGATGATAAACCACAGAGTAATACAGTCACTTCCTGATTAGGACACATGGGGAAATTTGAAACCAAAAATCATTTGTTAGAATTTGGGTCTATAATTAATTTCTGGAATACAAAATTATGAAAATAGAATTATTGCTAACAGCTGCCATACTCCTAGCTTTGGTTCCCCCCTCAACCCTTAGTCTTTATCGCTCTGTAATTGACCTATGCTCTCCCACTTGAGAGAGAAGGATAGCAAACACACCCAGACACACACCTACTGAGACACACACACACACACAGAGGAGTATTTCATTACCATCCTCCACAGGCAGCGAGCTTGCAAGGTAGGGTGTGAGGGAGGGAGAGAGAGGGAAGGAGAGAACTAGAGAGAGAGAGACGAGCAGACAGAGATAGACAGAGCAAGCAAGCAAGATAGATAGGTAGGAGAGCTAGAGCAAGAGAAGAAGAAAAAGAGCGAGCACACAAGACAGCGAAGAGAGAGGGTGGGAGTGAGAGCACCAGAGACAGAGGGAGAGATAGAACGAGAGAGACGGCTCTGTGTTTCCTCAGCTGTTTTCCCGAGGCCATGGCAGGCATGGCGTCGGAGCCAGGCACCCAGTCCAGGGTGATGTTCCAGTCTGCAGACAAAACAGAGGAGCCTCCACATCGCAAACTGGGCAAGCTGACCGTCAAATACAACCGCAAGGACCTGCAGAGGAGGCTGGATATCGAGGAGTGGATCGACAATCAGCTGCACCTGCTCTTTGACTGTGAGGTAGGTCGTGCAAGGCTGCTACAGGCACAGTTAGCTAGGTCCCAGGGGCTGTATGGGTAGAGCGCAGGGGAGGTACGGAGCAGCACAGGTGCCTGAGGAGGGTTACACAACATGTGAAGAAAAAAGAGAGGGAGAGTGGAGTGTCTGAACAGAGGTGTGGCTGTGTGTGCATTGATCTAGGTTTCATTTACTGGCAGCAAATTATTTTCCCACACTGCTTTGGTGTTAAGCACAGAATATAGAGCTCTGATTGGTAGTTTTCTTGGGGGTTGTGTAACAAACTAGTGATAAGATACGCATTATATTACCATCATATTAGGATGATTATACATCATATTAAATGATTGTATACCCTTTCCTGATCGCTGAATGGACATACATACAGCATTCAAGAGATAACCAAACATTATGTAACATAAATATAGTCATTGGCTGATACAATCACCCTTTTCCTTATTAATGAACACTACACAGACAGTACTATTGTGGCAGCAGCCTCTGTCCTCAGAAGATGAGCATCAACCCCCCTGTGACATGGGTTCAGACAGGGAGGCAAATCCCTGTTGCCTCTGGCCAGTTTGCTATCAGAACACATCTAAGAACTTGAGGTTTACAGCCTAGATCTTGACAGGGAGGCTGCCTATATAACTACTTAAGGCCAGAACTGCACACCACAAACGGAGACACTGTGCATTTGCATAATTGATTTAATAGATTATGACTGGGAGCCCTGTGTGGAGATCGTAGGACCCCCGTGTCATAACTGCACTGCTATTCGGAGGCTGCAACAATTTGCTGGGAATGCCATGGCAACAGAAGTCTGGCTCCCACATGAAGAGGAATGGCACAGCGGAGTCAGAGGGATGTCTTCAGGAGCATGGGCGTCCACCTGATGGTGGAAAAAGTACTAAATCATCATACTTGAGTAAAAGTAAAGATACCTTTAATAGAAAATTAGTCAAGTAAAAGTGAAAATCACCAGGTAAAATACAACTTGAGTAAAAGTCTGGAAGTATCTGGTTTTAAATGTGCTAAGTACAGTGGTAGAAAAAGTTCTCAATTGTCATATATTAAATTACAGATATTAAAGGCCCAGTGCAGTCAAAACGTGATATTCATGTGTTTTAGAAATATTTCCACAATATGAGGTTGGAATAATACTGTGAAATTGTGAAAATTATGATTATGCCCTTTTTGTGTAAAAGCTGTTTGAAAAGACCACCTGAAATGTCAACCTATTTTGGTGGGACTTCACCAGGTGGTAAATTAGTTAATTCGTTTCAAACCTCTCTGCCAATGACAGGTAGTTTTCAGTTTTCCCCTCCCCACTCAGACCACTCTCAGACCATCCTAGTTAAATTCTGGCTTGAGAAATTACTCTTTGCTAAGAAGCTATTTTTGTTTATTTTGGAGCATTTTAATTTAAAACAATCACAGGAAGGTACCTAACTGTTGTCCAGAAATGATTTGATATTGAGATAAAAAAAATGGCTGCATTGGACCTTTAAGCCAGCCAGACAGGACAAATGTATATATTTTTAGGAACAGACAGTGGCACACTCCAACACCGAGACATAATTTAGAAATGCAGTATTTGTGTTTAGTGAGTCCGCCATATCAGAGGCAGTAGGGATGACAACGTGTTATATTGATAGGGGGGTGAATTTGACCATATTTCTGTCCTGCCTAAGCATTCAAAAGTATTTTTGGGTGTCATGGAAAATGTATGGGAGTAAAAAGTACATATTTTCTTTAGGAATGTAATGGAGTAAAAGTAAAAGTTGTCAATTTAAATAGTAAAGTACAGATACCCACAAAAAACGACTTAAGTTGTACTTTAAAATATTTTTA
Organism: Salvelinus sp. IW2-2015; assembly: GCF_002910315.2. Classification (NCBI taxonomy): domain Eukaryota; kingdom Metazoa; phylum Chordata; class Actinopteri; order Salmoniformes; family Salmonidae; genus Salvelinus; species Salvelinus sp. IW2-2015. The sequence goes on from NC_036849.1 coordinate 20,412,853, forward strand.
CTTAAGTACTTTGCACCACTGTAACAGCCTCTGTTTGAAGCTGGATTGGGGTAGGTGGGGGTGGAGGAGGGTGATGTTTCTCATTTTACTGTCCTGATTGAGGAGAAACTGGAGGAGAAACTTGGGCTGGGGCAGTGAGTGACCACAGATGGTCTGAGTGCCTCCAACCAAAACATTCTCCTCCACTAACAAAAAATAATTCTGCATATGGCTTACTGACACTTCAGGGCATGAGAGAGCATCACATGTGAGTGGTGTCCTTATGAAAGTTTTAGTTCCTGAGAATAGCTATATGTAGGGCTAAGAGTTTTTCCTGACCATACTACTTGACCTGGAGTCTAGCTCGGGCACAGAGTTTTTCCTGGTCAGGTCATGTGGTCTGGAAAAACTCAGGGTCCTAGCTATAAAATTGAGATAAGAGGAGGGGAGTCACGGTAATGTAGTGACCTGGTGAGTTTATGATGAGGTCTAAATGAACACTGACAGCAGCATATCCTCAGTAGCAACACATTTCCAAATAAATGCATCGAAAGTGTATAGTTAGAGGGCAGCGACTGTGGCCTGTGGGCCAGGGCATCAGGTTCAACAAGATCCCATTCAACACATCATTCAATATACTACCCACCACTGCGACCTGTGTGCTACCCATCACTTGCTCCAGGTTATCTATAAGTCTTTGCTAGGTATAGCTCCGCCTTATCTCAGCTCACTGGTCACCATAGCAACACCATAGCAGCAGGCGCTCCAGCAGGTATATTTCACTGGTCACCCCCAAAGGTCAACACCTCATTTGGCCGCCTTTCCTTACAGTTCTCTGCTGCCAATGACTGGAACAAATTGCAAAAATCACTGAAGTTGGAGATTTATATCTCCCTCACTAACTTTAAGCGTCAGCTGTCAGAGCAGCTTACCGATCGCTGCAGCTGTACACAGCCCATCTGTAAATAGCCCATCCAACCAACTACCTACCTCATCCCCATATTTGTTTTGGTTTTTCTGCTCTTTTGCACACCAGTATTTCTGTTTGCACATCCTCATCTGCACATATATCACTCCAGTGTAAATTGCTCAATTGTAATTACTTCGCCACTATTGGCCTATTTATTGCCTTACCTCCTTACTTCATTTGCACACACTGTATACAGATTTTTCTATTGTGTTATTGACTGTACGTTTGTTTACCCCATGTGTAACTCTGTGTTGTTGTTTTTGTCGCACTGCTTTGCTTTATCTTGGCCAGGTCGCAGTTGTAAATGAGAACTTGTTCTCAACTGGCCTACCTGGTTAAATAAAGGTGAAATAAAATACATTTTAAAACACTGATATGGGAGGGAGAGACATTTATTACAGCCAGTCTGCACAGGAGGTTGGTGGCACCTTAATTGGGGAGGACTGGCTCATGGTAATGGCTGGAGTGGAATAGGTGGAATGGTATCAAATAGATCAAACACGTGGTTTCCGTGTTTGATGCCATTCCATTTGTTCCGTTCCAGCCATTATTGTGAGCCGTGCATTATTCCAGCCTCCACTGCCATTCTGGTGGCAGACACCCAGAGTCTCCACCAGATCTGGCCAGTAGAGAGCCCATGCATGTGAGCTAAGCCTGGGTGATTTTAATAAAACCCCTGTAATTGCGTTTGGCATTTTGTAAGGTTTCCATTAGCCTTATTCCTAAATATATATATATTATATTTGAGAGTCTTCAAAGTAGCCAACCTTTGCCTTGATGACAGCTTTGCACACCCTTGGCATTCTTTCAACCAGCTTCATGAGGAATGCATTTCAATTAACAGGTGTTCCTTGTTCTTTGTTTCTGGCCATTTTGAGCCTGTAATCGAACCCACAAATGCTGATGCTCCAGATACTCAACCAGTCTAAAGAAGGCCAGTTTTATTGCTTCTTTAAACAGGACAACAGTTTTCAGCTCTGCTAACATAATTGCAAAAGAGTTTTCTAATGATCAATTAGCCTTTTAAAATGAACAACTTGGAATAGCTAACACAATGTGCCATTGGAACACAGGAGTGATGGTTGCTGATAATGGGCCTCTGTACGCCTATGTAGATATTCCATAAAAGAAATCAGCCATTTCCAGCTGCAATAGTCATTTACAACATTAACAATGTCTACACTGTATTTCTGATCAATTTGATGTTATTTTATGGATAAAAAAATAGCTTTTCTTTCAAAAACAAGGACATTTTTAAGTGATCCCAAACTTTTGAACGGTAGTATATATATATACACAAAGATCCCTGAAATGCGTCATGGTATACTGTTGTGGAATCTCTATGAAGTCAGTCTTGCTATTTATAATTTTCATGCCAATGTATAGAGTTATTCTTATTATTATCATAAGTATCACGTACAGCAGATGTTTTGAACATATAATCAGTACAAGACTAATGTTATTAGGTTTAACTGTTTGAGTTCCAGACTGTGCTAATTAGTCTGGGGGAATCCCTGAGAGAGAAGGCCCTTCATGACGGAGGGATGGGATCCCTGCATGATTGATGAGATGATAACAGACAGTAGCAGTAACAGTACCTCGACAGTACTCCTTTGTTATTGTAGTTATGGGGCCTGCCATATGAAACAGACCTGTTGTCTGGTAGATACAGTCTTTGTGGGTTTCTATTTCAATTGTAGCACAGCCCTGTATGGATAAAACAACATTTAAACAGTATGACTAGGGCCAGCAAGGTTTCCTGGGCAGGTCACGCAGTCAGAAAAAAACTCATGGCCCTAAGTATGTCCTACCTCTATGAGGATTTAAGGAGCTATTGTTTTCATGTCGGATTTCAGTGGTGTCTTGACAAACTCCAGTCTATCTGAGGTGAATTAGTTGTTTGGTAGACACCACCGACTGGTGTGGCCCGGGGGAGACATGGTTGGTCCATGTGCTTTGGCTAATGGCATTAATTTCGCATGAACTCAGGGGAAGGCAGGTTTCGCTGTGGTTGGGTACTCTGACTCTTCCGTGTAGAAGCATTTACTGTCAGCCCCCTGTATCATTACAGAGTTATTTAGAGACATCTCTAATGTATACAAGTAGCCAGCTGGTTGGGTCTGAGTGGCAGTGGCACTGAACCATATTGCTGACTTCACACCTTTAAAATATATATATATAAATACACTGCTCAAAAAAATAAAGGGAACACTTAAACAACACAATGTAACTCCAAGTCAATCACACTTCTATGAAATCAAACTGTCCACTTAGGAAGCAACACTGATTGACAATAMATTTCACATGCTGTTGTGCAAATGGAATAGACAAAAGGTGGAAATTATAGTACAGCTGTGCAAATATAGCATGACACCTTTCTTTCCCTAAAAAGGGTGATTCTGCAGGTGGTGACCACAGTCCATTACTTCTCATGTTCCTGGATGCTTCCTCGGCTGATGTTTTTGGTCACTTTTTGAATGCCTGGCGGTGCTCTCCACCTAGTAGCATGAGACCCTGGCCTACAAGCCCACACTATGTGTGCTTCAGTGTAGCTGCAGTTCATCCTGTGAGGCCACCATCAATAGCGAGCTGTCGCGCAAAAAGGTTTGCTGCTGCGTTCGTGTTCAGCGTTAGTGTCAGCCTTAGCATGACGAGTCGCTTCCTTTCGTCTAGAGAACTTATACGGCGCCAGCTGACTAGTATGCGTGGATGAGGCGTAGGAGGCGCAAATACAGGACAAGTCGAGCGACCTTCTGTTGCTACCCGTCCACACCGTCTCTCTCCTTTTGTACCTTGCTTCCGCCTTTTGTGGCAAGGAGGCTAGCATCTTCCAGAGCCCCTGCATGGATCGGTCACGTCTCAGCGTCTTCTCATAGTGCGCGCATGTCGTCTCCAGTCTTCGGAACCTTACGGTGTCACAACTATCTACAACTCCATGAGGGTGGTATGAGGGCCCGACGTCCAAGGTGGGGGGTTGTGGCCTTACAGCCAGCTACCGTGCAGGACGCTTGGCTGCATCCCATTCTGTCCAGACGATACACCATGGATTCGGCAAGCTCGTCGCCCACTCTTGCCGCTGCATTTGTTTGGCGACACCACGTGTCGCTCATCGTTCGACAGAGGTCTGGCTGTGGCTTGAAAGTCGGAGTTTACCATCGTGAGGGCACCGGATCAGTACACGATGTGGAACGAGAACGTGAACGACGTGTCCGCCAGGACGCCGGAGATGGGTAGAATGTATTCCACTGCTAAGCGATGCAACATCCATCAGCATGAACTGTGTTGGCACAGTGCGGTCCAATCCATGGGGTGTGGGGTGGCATTCTTTGTGGGGCCGCACAGCCCTCCATGTGCTCGCCAGAGGTAGCCTGACTGCCATTAGGTACCGAGATGAGATCTCAGACCCCTTGTGAGACCATATGCTGACATATGCACATTTGTGGCCTGCTGGAGGTCATTTTGCAGGGCTCTGGCAGTGCACCTCCTTGCACAAAGGCGGAGGTAGCGGTCCTGCTGCTGGGTTGGTGCCCTCCTACGGCTCCTCCACGTCTCCTGATGTACTGGCCTGTCTCCTGGTAGCGCCTCCATGCTCTGGACACTACGCTGACAGACACAGCAAACCTTTTTGCCACAGCTCGCATTGATGTGCCATCCTGGATGACTGCACACTGACCTAGCCACTTGTGTGGGTTGTAGACTCCGTCTCATGCTACCACTAGGTGAGAAGCACCGCCAGCCTTCAAAAGTGACCAAAACATCAGCCAGGAAGCATAGGAACTGAGAAGTTGTCTGTGGTCACCACCTGCAGAATCACTCTTTTTTGGGGGTGTCTTGCTAATTGCCTATAATTTCCACCTTTTGTCTATTCCATTTGCACAACAGCATGTGAAATTTATTGTCAATCAGTGTTGCTTCCTAAGTGGACAGTTTGATTTCATAGAAGTGTGATTGACTTGGAGTTACATTGTGTTGTTTAAGTGTTCCCTTTATTTTTTTGAGCAGTGTATATATATATATTTTTTTTTAACTTTGTTTATTGGATTTTCAACACCAGCATTTACAAAATAATTGCACTTGTAAGTTATTTGGTAGTAATATAAAACAACAAATCAAAGACAACAATACAGCAAAACAAAGAGTGAGACAGAAATATAACAACACAAAAAACTAAGACAAAAATATATATATTTTGATACAGTTGTTACAGGACAACTGGCACAGATAATACAGTCCTCCTTAACATCCCAGATACCGTGTATACACATACTAGGCCTCTTACATCACCGATTTATAAATATACATCACTCTGGAACTGCAGGGAAATGTAGTCATTTAACATATGAAAAAGGGAGCCCACATTGCATAGAATTTGTCTATAGATCCATTGAGTGTGTGTTTTTCCAACTTTATGCAATTCAAAACGGATTTAATCCAAACTGCATGAGAAGGGGGTACAGAGGATTTCCATCTAAGTAAAATGAATTGTCTTGTTAACAAAGTGACAAAGACAATTACATCCTTATTCATTTTGGTCAGTTGTAATGTGGGTAAGGAAACCACAAATAATGCAATAAGAGGGTCTGGTTCGTTCTGTGTGCCGCTTAATTCTGAAAGTGTATTAAAGATGTCTTTCCAGAAACCAACAAGAGATGGGCAACACCAAAACATGTGTACATGATTAGCAGGAGACTGGTTACATCGTACACAATTAGGCTTCACAACCTTGTAAATTTTGGATAATCTTGCTTTGGTCCAGTGAGCCCTATGAATGAGTTTGCATTGAATGAGACCGTGCCGAGCACAAATAGAAGAGGTATGTACCCTTTTGAGTGCCCCTTCCCATAGTTCATCAGATATTTCCTCACCCAGTTCCTCCTCCCATGAGGATTTAATATTGTTGACTATAGATTATTGACAAGGTGTCTTTCAGAGTAGGAAGTGGGATAAGAAATGTGTCAAACTGTGTTTCACCAGGAAGTGTGGGGAATCGGGGATCTTTGCTATGGACCCAACTCCGGATTTGTAAGAACCTAAAGAAATTATGTCTGGGGTGACCACATTTAGCTGATAATTGTTCAAACGTACTAAATGTATTGTTAATATAAAGATCTCTAAATCTTTTAATACCGAGACTAGACCATGTTGAGAAAGCACCATCAACCATAGATGGGGGGAAAAGCTGGGTTTGAGGCTACCGGAGCGAAATAAGAGGTTGTCTGAAACCCAAAGTGGTGTCTAAATTGATTCCAGATCTTCAATGTTGTTTTGACATGTGTTTTGGGTGAAGGAGGAGTAAGGGCCTGTAACGGAGGAGTGAGGGAAGACAATGATGCCGGTATAAATGAGGCAGCCTCCATCTCTAGCCAAATTGGGGGTGGGAGTATCTCTCTGCTCTGCAACCTGTACTGAATGATCCTAAGGTTAATAGATAATAATAGAATCAATAATAGAATCTGGAACCCGGTAGCGCTAGACCGCCGTCTGGTTTGGGCCTCTGCAAAAGCTGTTTTCGTATCCTAGGGGGCTTTTTGTCCCATATAAAAGGAAGAATTAGGCCGTCGATCTTTTTGAAAAACGTTTTGGGAAGAAAAATCGGTAGGCACTTATAGAGATATAAGAATTTAGGGAGAGTATTCATTTTAATATAATTACTTATTGCGACTAAGGAGAGGTGTAGCAAAGACCAGCGTTCCAAATCACCCTTAGTACGGGTTAAAAGAGGAGCAAAGTTGGCCTGATGAAGGTTTTCAAATCTTATTGTGACGTGCAGCCCGATATAAATAAAACTACTGTGAGCAATTTTAAATAGCAAGTTATGTAAAGGGACATTTTTGGCGGCCACATTGTGCTGCATCAATTCGCTTTTACTGAGATTCAGTTTATACCCTGATAAGTGACTGAAGGATGTGAAAGTGGCAAGGGCAGCAAGAACAGAAACAGAACGGTCGGATGTGTATAATAATAAATAATCTGCATATAAAGACAGTTTGTGTTCGTGTCCGTATCTGACTATACCTATACCTATACCTACTGCAAGGGGTTCTATGGCGAGGGCAAACAGTAAGGGACATAAATGGCAACCCTGGCGTGTCAATCGTTGCAAAGGGAAGCAATCTGATTGAGAGTTATTAGTCCTGACAGAGGCTTGAGGGGATGAGTACAGAAGTCTTATCCAAGTAATGAATTTGGTGCAAAAAAGGTATTTCCATTCCACCCGGTCAAAGGCTTTCTCTGCATCCAGGGATTTAATGGCTTCAAAGGCATTGGTGACAGAGGGATTATATATAATATTAAATAATCATTGAAGAATGAGTGTCTATTTTTAATAAATCCTGTTTGATCCAGAGAGATAATTGATGGGAGGACTGTTTCCAGAAGTTGGCTAGAATTTTGTAGTCGACATTTATCAGGCAAATTGGATGGTATATGATACACAGTCAAGAGGGTATTTGTTTTTATAAAGAAAAGACAAATGGTTGCCTGAGTGAGAGTCTGTGGGAGAGCAGCATTTACAAATGCTTCTTTGTACATTTCAATTAGAATAGGGGCTATTTTGGAGAGAAGCTTTTTTATAAAACTCTGCAGAGTAGCCGTCAGGCCCTGAGCTTCTCCCGGATTGAAGGGATTTGACAGCATTAGACAATTCTTCAACAGTGATCGGCTGCTCTAATTTTTTTAAACCAAATCCCGGCTGACAGAAGAGACAGCAAGTGAATGGAAGATATCATCCAATTCCAACATATCCACTTTACTTTCAGAAGTATATAAAGACTGGTACAATCTCTTGAACTCATCACTGATCCCCCTAGGATCTAATGATATACCAGACGATTTACCAATTTTAGGAATCTGGTGTGATGATGATAGTTGGCGTAACTTGTGAGCTAATAATTTACTGGCTTTATCTCCTTGTTCGTAGTGTTCCTAGACTTGACAAGCAGTTCAGTAACCTGGTCTATTAAAAATGTGTCAAATTCTGCTTGCAAAGTTAAATGCTCCTTATAAATATCTGAAGATGGTGAAACGGCATAAATGTAATCTAATTGGGCAATACAGCGTGTTTGTTCTCATGTGCGGTGTAGGAAATAATTTCACCTCTGATATAAGCTTTCAAAGATTCCCAGAGAGTAGACGCAGAGATGTTTTGGGTTCTATTTGTACTCATGAAAAAGTACATTTGACCCAAAACAAAATTGACAGTGTTCATTACTGAGCAGTTGAGTATTTAGCCGCCAAGGCGGTCGCAGGTTGTCAACGGTTTGAAAGACCACTTCCATAGTAACAGGGGCGTGGTCAGATACATTGGATTATATGAACATGAAGACATGGAATGGAGAAGTCTGTTATCTACAAGGAAGTAGTCTATGCATGTAAAAGTGTGGTGAACCGATGAGAAAAAAAGAGTATGCTTTTCCAAATGGATTAAACATTCTCCAAAGGTCTGAAACTGGTATTCAGACATAAAGGTTCGGACAACTCTAGCTGATGTTGACAAGGTAATAGGTTTAGTGGAGGATTGATCCAAATGTGCGTCTAACCAACAGTTAAAGTCACCACCTAAGATCAACATATGGGAGGGCATATCGGGAGTGTAGACAAAACCGGTTTAAAGAAATCACCATTGTCCCAACAAGGAGCACAAATATTAACAAGAAGTACATTCGTATTGAGCAGCCTACCACTGACAATTATGTATCTACCATGTGGATCTGCGATCACATTAGAACATGTAAAAGGTACCGATCTGTGAAGTAAAATAGCCACCCCTCTTGCCTTATTCTGAAATGAGTAATGGAACATCTGACCCACCCATCTGCACCTAAGACTTGACTGTTGTGATACCTTCAGATTAGTTTCTTGGGGAAAGATGATGTGAGCTTTCAGCTAATGAAGGTGGTGTAGCACCTTACTACGTTTAACTGGGTTATTGATGCCCCTGCAATTCCAAGTAAGAAAATTAAAACCATTCCCTCCAGCTGGATGGGCTACACTAGGCATGTCTTAAGAGAGAGAGGACGTGTAAAGGACAAGGTACAATGTAAACTAAAGATCGTAGTTTACCCTAAAAGCGCAAATTTTAAAAACAAAGACAAGCGACGAAGCGCAAAAAAACATTAAAAACTATGTACAAATAAAGAGGGAAAAACCCCTTCCCTCACAACCTCCCTTGCCGAAGTATCTCCCCAACTGAGATGCAAGCAAAACCCTAAATACAAAAAATGTTTAGAGCAAAGCATGATAACTCTTACTCTGTGCTACCTGAGATGTGTGACCATTTAACCAGAGTAAACCAAACATGCATAGATTGGTCCCCAGTAGAGTCTAAGGAAAACTAACCTTGGTTAAGAGAGGTTTAAGAGCAATAAAAGTGGTAAAACTGCAACTGAACCATGAAAACAGCCAGACATTGGCAATAGATTTAAAAAAAAATTGATCAAGGCTTAGATCAAAATAGAATAGTAATGATACAAATTAAAAGCAATAATGTGAGTGAAATAAAGAATATATATATGCATACTGTCACGACTCCGACCGAGGCAGGCTCTCCTTCCCGTTCGGGTGGCGCTCGGCGGTCGTCGTCACCGGCCTATTAGCTGCCACTGATCTTTTTCCTCCCCCTCCTTATGTGTTCATTGGTTACACCTGTTTTGTGTTTGTTCGTAATTAGTTGGGCTTTATCTGTCAGCCGGCCCGCCCGTTTCTTTGTGCGGGATTGTTTTATTGTAAGCTTGGTGTTTGTTAGTCTGATCGTTACGTGTTTGTGTTAGTGTGCATTTTCTGAACTGTTTTCGTTCCCCGTGTCTGGGGCAGTTTATTGGGAGCACCCAGTGTCAAGTGGGGTGGCCGTTGTTTGTCAGTGGTTCATTAAATGAACGTGATCATTGTATCCTCTGTCTTCCTGCGCCTGACTTCGCACTCCGACACCCAGTCCTTACACATATCTGCATTGTATCACATTATAGTGGGGAGTCAACTGTATACTCACCAACATGGGTTGGAAATGAAAATAAAAAAAAAGAACGACATTCAAGTGTCAATGAACTCAGCAAAGTTGGCTTCGCTTGCCAACCAGTCTGCCAGCCGGCCTGCTAACTAGCCTGCTAACAAGACCAGCTAACCAACCATTTGTTCCACACCATGCGGTACAACAGCCGCTTTCACATTCTTGTTGATGAAATCGGTTGCTTGAATCTGTGCGTGGAGCCGTCGTGTAAGTCAGACTCAGAACTGCAGGGTAGATGAGGCCAAACTTCACGCCCGGGCAGGCGCGCAGCTGGCGCTTCACAGCTCCGAAGCTAGCCCGCTTCTTAGCCACAGCCGTGGTGTAGTCCGCAAATATCGATACTCTTTTACCCTTGTAGAGGAGAGGAGATGCTTCTCCCGATCTCCACAGTATGTCATTGCAGACGTGAAAGAAGTGCACCCTGATGACAAATGGTTACTGGGGTTCTCCATCCCGGGGTCGGCTACGCAGGGTGCGGTGGGCCCAGTCTAGCAGCGGCTTCTCCTCCAGGCCCAGCAGCTCCTGAAGCAGCTGGGCCATGAACTCCGTGGGTCTTGGGACCTCCATTTCCTCCGGTATTCCCAGAAGATGAATGTTGCTCCTCCGCATTCTACTTTCCATATCTTCGCATCTATTGTCAAGGTATGCCACCCTAGTTTTTAATGAGCCAACGTTAGCCTCGCTAATGCAAGTGCTGTGGTCTGTAGCACCGCGCTCCAGCTCCAATAAGGCAGCTCCGTAGGCGTCAAGCTTTTTCTGTATACTCTCTATAGATTTTTTCAGCTCGTATTTGACCATTGATATCTCTGACCTGAGATTGGTAGAGAGAGTAAATTTTGAGGCTGCCCATCACGGATTGTAGCAGCTCCACTAATAACACTCCAACTAATAACACTGACTGGTTTAGGTAACCTAGTAGGACTGCCCATCCATGATATCGAAAGTATTGTTTTAAACATGGTATGAGGCTATACCGTGTTGGTTAACATTTACAATGTTTACAAACATTGAAAAAAAACTAGCTTATATTTAGGGTTCTCATGGAGTGTGACAGTAGAACTTAGCTCATGAGGCATTTATAAGTTATATTCTAAAAGAATCAATGGATATATACAGTACCAGTCAAAAGTTTGAATACACCTACTCATTCCAGGGTTTTTCTTTATTTTTTACTATTTTCTACATTGTAGAATAGTGAAGACATCAAAACTATGAAATAACACATATTGAATCACGTCGTAATCAAAAACGTGTAAAACAAATCCAAAAAAAATAAATAAAAAAAATCTAACAAATAGTACACAGGACTCTTAAATAATTTAAATGTGAATCACAGAAACAATGAGGAAAATATGGAAAAAATAAATAAATAATGAAATGTTAATTATATAAAGCAGCCCGTGTAATAATCTGCCAAAGAGTAGCCCCAATCGGCCCGAGCCCCAAGTAATATATTCGGGCCAGATAACTCTCACTGGAATCGGCTCGAGCCCCAAGTAATACATTTGGGCCAGATAACTCACACCAGAATCGGCCCGAGCTCAATCCCCGCATCCTAGCCATAAGTAACATGACGTCGGCCGAGTCTGCCTCTCAGCCGAGTGCCCTGACTCTCAGCCGGAATCGGCCCAGATCCACTGTGCTAGCTGGGTAGCGACTCCTGTGGCAGGCCAGACGCATGCACACTGACACGGTGTCACGCTCGTTGATGGAAGGATCGGACCAAGGTGCAGCGTGGTAGGCGTACATCTTTCTTTTATTGATGACACCGATAAAACATCAAATACAAAACGAAACGCTCAGTTCTGTAGGGCTGGAAAGCAAAAGTACAAAAACAAGATCCCACAAACTAAAGGTGGAAAAAAGTCTGCTTAAGTATGATCCCCAATCAGAGACAACGATAGACAGCTGCCTCTGATTGGGAACCATACCCGGCCAACAAAGAAATAGAAAGACTAGAATGTCCACCCAAATCACACCCTGACCTAACCAAATAGAGAAATAAAAAGGCGCTCTAAGGTCAAGGCGTGACAGTACCCCCCCCAAAGGTGCGGACTCCGGCCGCAAAACCTGACTCTATGGGGGAGGGTCCGGGTGGGCATCTAGCCTCGGTGGCGGCTCCGGTTCGGGACGTAGACCCCGCTCCGCTCGCTGAAATCCCTCGCTTCCGTGGAACTGGACCGTGGATCGTCGCCGGAGGAACCGGACTGTGATCGTCGCCAGAGGAACCGGACCGTGGATCGTCGCCGGATGCTCCGACCGTGGATCGTCGCCAGAGGCTCCGGACCGTAGATCGTCGCCGGGGACTCCGACCGCGATCGTCGCCGGAGACTCCGGACCGTAGATCGTCGCAGAAGGCTCCGGACTGGGAACTGTCGCTGGAGGCCCGACCACCGACCGTCGGTGGAGACTCCGGAACTGCCGACCGTCGCTGCTAGACTCCGGACCGCCGACCGTCGCTGGAACTCTGACCGCCGACCGTCGCTGGACGACTCTGGACCGCCGACCGTCGCTGGAGACTCTGCCGCCGACCGTCGCTGGAGACTCGGAACTGCCGACCGTCGCTGAGGAACTCTGGACTGAAGACCGTCGCTGGAGACTCAGGACTGCAGACCGTCGCTGGAGACTCAGGACTGCAGACCGTCGCTGGAGACTCCGGACCTTGGATCGTCTCTGGAGGCTCCGGGCCATGGATCGTCGCTGGAGGCTCCGGGCTATGGATCGTCGCTGGAGGCTCCGGGCCATGGATCGTCGCTGCAGGCTCGGGGCCATGGATCGTCGCTGGAGTCTCCGGGCCATGGATCGTCTCTGGAGGCTTCGGGCCATGGATCGTCACTGGAGGCTTCGGGCCATGGATTGTCACAGGAGGCTTCGGACTGCGGAGGCGCACTGGAGACCTGGTGCGTGGAGCCGGCACAGGGCGTACCAGGCTAGGGGAGACGCACTGGAGACCGGGTGCGTGGAGCAGGCACAGGGCGTACCCGGCTGGAGAGACGCACTGGAGGCCGGGTGCGTGGAGCTGGCACAGGATATATTGGGCCGTGGAGGCGCACTGGAGGTCTGGAGCGTAGAGCTGGCACAACCCGTCCTGGCTGGATGCTCACTTTAGCCCGGCAAGTACAGGGCGCTGGCACAGAGCGCACCGGGCTGTGAATGCGCACTGGAGATACAGTGCGTATCACCGCATAACATGGTGCCTGAACGGTCACACGCTCCTTAAAGCGAGTGCGGGGAGTTGGCTCTGGTCTGAAACCTGGCTCCGCCAACCACCCCGTGTGCTTCCTTCGTGGTCGCGAACCCCGGTGTCGTCGTTGTTCCTCCCTCGCTGCCTCCGTCTGCTCCCATGGAAGGCGATCCCTTCCGGCCTGGATCTCCTCCCACGTCCAGGATCCCTTACCGTCCAAGATATCCTCCCATGTCCAGGATGTCTGCTCCTCCTGGCCACGCTGCTTGGTCTGTTTGTGGTGGGATCTTCTGTCACGCTCGTTGATGGAAGGATCGGACCAAGGTGCAGCATGGTAGGCGTACATCTTTCTTTTATTGATGACACCGAAAAAACAACAAATACAAAACGAAACGCACAGTTCTGTAGGGCTGGAAAGCAACAGTACAAAAACAAGATCCCACAAACTAAAGGTGGAAAAAGGCTGCCTAAGTATGATCCCCAATCAGAGACAATGATAGACAGCTGCCTCTGATTGGGAACCATACCCGGCCAACAAAGAAATAGAAAAACTAGAATGCCCACCCAAATCACACCCTGACCTAACCAAATAGAGAAATAAAAAGGCTCTCTAAGGTCAAGGCGTGACACACGGTCACCAGGTGTACAGTGTTTCCTCTGACATACATTTTTTGGGGGGGTGAATGTGTATAATTTGTATGCATAAAATGTATAATAGTAATATTTAAAATTACTAAATCGGGTAATTTTGTATACATTTATTTAAATTTGAATCGGGCCGCTTCTGGGGGGATTCTGGTAGATGCCGGCAAAGTCGGCTGAATTCCGGTAGACTGAAAGGACCCGATGTACTTGGGACGATTCTGGGCAGTCATTCATTTTTCTTTCCAGGCCGAGTCCGACACCCAATTCCAGGCCGATTTCAATCAGTTCCGGTCCCCCGGAAGAGGGCTGCTTCTGGGCCAATTCCTCATTGCTAGCTGGGATCCCCAACCCTGTTCATCAGTGCCCAAAATCACTTGCCAGCTAGCTAGATTCCAACTTTGTGTTAGTAAATGAAGCTAGCAAGTAGTAATATGCTAAAAACAGTTACAGAGTTTAATGGCTGTGATACGAGAAAGCTGAGGATGGATCAACAACATCGTAGTTACTCCACAATACTAAACGAAGGAAGAATAAAACATATTCCAAAAACATTAATCCTGTTTGCAGCAAAGCACTGCTGCAAAGAATGGGCCAAGCTCAATTAACTTTTTGTCGTGAATACAATGTGTTATGTTTGGGGCAAATCCAATACCTTACTGAGTACCACTCTCCATATTTTCAAGCATAGTGGTGGCTGCATCATGTTATGGGTATGCTTGTAATCGGTAAGAACTGGGGAGTTTCTAAGGATAAAAAAGAAACAGAAAGGAGCTAAGCACAGGCAAAATCCTAGAGGAAACCCTGGTTCAGTCTGCTTTCCACCAGACACTTCACCTTTCAGCAGGACAATAACCTAAAACACAAGGCCAAATCTACACTGGAGTTGTTTTTTATTTTTTTTACCTTTATTTAACTTGTTTACCAAGAATGTTCCCGAGTGGCCAAGTTACAGTTTCAACTTAAATCTACTTGAAAGTCTATGACAAGACCTGATCAACAACCGACTTGACAGAGCTTGAATTATTTTTAAAATAGTAATTGGCAAATGTTGCACAATCCAGGTGTGGAAAGCTCTTAAAGAATTACCCAGAAAGACTCACAGCTATAATCACTGCCAAAGGTGCTTCTACAAAGTATTGACTCTGGGGTGTGAATAAGGTATTTCTGTTTTTCATTTTCAATACATTTGCAAAAATGTCTAAAAACATGTTTTTACTTTGTCATTATGGGGTATTTGTGTAGATGGTTGAGAAAACATATATATTTAATCAAGTTTGAATTCAGGCTGTAACACAACAAACTGTGGAATAAGTCAAGGGGTATAAATACTTTCTGAAGACACATTAGGCCTAGACTAATCTGCGCAGGACATTTGCCATGTAAAGGAATGAGCCCAGTATAAGGAAGCTGAAACTCTTGCAATCTTATATCATAAACATTTAAACCGGAGTGATTCTTACTTTATTGGTTGAGCAAAATGCCAGCTGGGTAAATCATCCATGAAATTAGATGGCGGATGCCTGTCCTTCGCCCCTGGTCTCTTGTTCTTGCCTGAATGCTTCTATCATCAATCTCATCATTGTTAGTAATATAATCATTATTATTTTTATACCACTATGTAAAACCAATGTAATAACATCCACAACTAAGTTGTAGTGTTGTTGACTATAGTCTTGTAGATCTACTTAGAATACATTGAAGACCTTTAAATGTGGAAAAATTACAATTTGACGTAATTTTAGGTTTCACGTAAATGATTGTTGTAGTGGTACATCATGCATGGCTTTTAAACGTGGTACTTGGAGACTCGTTCTCTTTAGTACCGTTAAGAATGAAATATGTTAAACTGGTTTGTAAACACTGTGGGATGGCAGAGAGCCCCAGTCATCTATGTCTGCATGGCTGGTAAAAAAACAATGTTCCACTGTCTGTCTGTGGTGGTATGGGTGTGTGTATGGGGCTCCAAAGATGTCCATTGTCTCTGACCAATTTTTTCCCCTCCCTCCCTCCCTCCCTCCCTCCCTCCCTCCCGTCTGTCTGTCTGTCTGTCCAGGAGGAGGAGATGCCAGAGTTAGAGATTGACATAGATGAGCTGCTGGAGCTGTCAGACGTGGAGCAGAGATCCAGACTGCAGGTTAGTACACTACAGACAGGTTGCCCTGGGAGGAGCTCAGCTCAGGCATCAACACAGTGTTGTCAGTTAGCCCCGCCCATCATTTACTCCAGAACACAGAGACATCCAATCTGACAAATCCAGAGTCATAGTTATCCAATATGAGATAAGATATTATTTCAGTAACTTGTTTCCGCATACATTTGTCTTGAGCCGTATAAAACAATCTCATTAAAAGAAAAACATAGACAGGGAAAACATACTGCAGACATTTTCCAGTCAAGAGGCCATTTTGTGGGTCACAGTATGAGCCAATACTTACACCTCAGCCATGCCCTTGTTTATACTTTACACATAAACCCAGGAATATTCAACAAAGTAGGGTAATTGCTTTACAAGCACTTGACCCCAGTTGGTGTGCTTGCACAATATTTGATGTGAAAGAGCAATGTCCACATCAGTTACTGAGGCCATGTTTGTTTCTGACCATTTACAGGAGTTACTGCAGGAATGTGGCAAGCCTAAAGAGGTGAGATACAACAAGCAATCATTATAGCCTTGGTCATGTACTCGAAAACGAAACAAAAGTCTGCTAAGTGTACATTTGTTCTCTACAAAGAAATAGTTGCAATTCAATGGTTCACTGCTCTTATACAGTCTCAGAAAGAGTTTTACAGTCAACTGCTTAAACAGGTAGCGTTATCTAGTTTCTTCTTCCTCCCCCTCAGGACTTTATTAATGGGCTGCTTTATCGGATTAAGGGCCTACGCAAAATGTCAGGACCCCTAAAGAAATAATGAGAGGTCAAATCAAGAATCAAGACAATGTAAAGCTCCCTCGCCATTACCTTGTATTCTGGATGTCTGTCTGTGCAGTTACATGTTGATGGGACCCTCTCTCTGCACATGTGGGTCAATGTTGGTCTGTAAAGAGAACAGTGGGTTTTGATTAGTGTTTTATATTACTTTGTTTTTGGACCGTTTTAACGTTTTGATTCCCCTCAATACAAATAATGCACCAGTAATTAAATGTATTGTCTATTACCCACATGGAAAGTTTTTGTGTAAGACTGTATATTTTTGTTTGCCTATTTATGTACATATATTTTTGTTCTGTTAACAGTGTTGTATGTCAATAAAACTTAACATTTTCAAGACAAGGCTTTGGATGTCTACCTATTGTATATGGCTGACTTGTCATTTTGTAGAAGGATAAAGCTAGTCAGTGTATAATAAATATCAAAACAGCATTGTTCTAAAAGCTACACGCTTCACATTGAAAACTCTATAAGAGACGAGAGGAAGAGATTGAATAGTCAATGGCAGCAGAAGTAGGGCAACGGGAATGGCAACCCCCACAGCCCTAAGGTAGTTTTGCTACATGATGGTACTGCCAACCTTTCCAATACTGTTTTCACCCATCAAAATATAATTCCACTCAACACCAGTGGATAAATCAGCATTATTGAGGGGTAATGTTACGTTTTAAGCACTCTAAAATCGCTCTAACAATTCTGCATGTTTGCACCTTAACACACCGATGTTTCTACACGTATTACACAGATATTCATGTTTTTTTTTGTTAATTTACATTACTCTCCCTCCTACGCATATGAAGTCATACATATTCTCATTCTCACTGTGAGTCTGAAATTCCTTTTTTTGTGATCAGAGGTAGTGTCTAATTGAAACATAGGACTTGACTGAAAATGACAGCATGTCAGCAGCACAGGCAACAACTATAGCATAGAGGTGGTCCATTATCTCTATCTGCATCCATTACGACTGTCCATTTCCTTCCTGTGGCCACTGTGTGGGATAACCAAGGTAGGCAAACACAGAGAGGGCCTTTATCTGGGCCTTAATGGACCAAATCCCTGGAGGTGAGCTTCATTATGGCTCTCTAGAGTGAGCCAGACAGTAATGCACCCTGATAAAACTGCACTCTGCCTCTCTCTCTCTGTCATACACTAAAGGTAATTTGGCAAAGGGCTCCATTAACGTAATTCTCCTGATTTTTCATCCTCCTCACCAACCTTTCTGAAACTGTGGCTGTCCTAGTGTAAGATTGGAGAATCCCTTGAGGGGTATGCCCATAGAGATCCTATTAAATTCCACTGAGTATACCAAACATTAGGAACACCTTCCTAATATTGATTTGATTGATTTGTGGTTATTTTAGTGGTGGGAAAAGTAGGCCACACAGCAAAAAAGCCAACAGGAAATCACTTTTCATCAAATCAAACTTTATTTGTCACATGCGCCGAATACAAGTGTAGACCTTACCGTGAAACGCTTACTTACAAGCCCATAACCAAGAAAGAGTTAAGAAAATATTGACCAAATAAAGTAAAGAATAATTACAAGTAAAATAACGAGGCTATATACAGGGGGTACCAGTAATGAGTCTATGTGCAGATGTACAAGTTAGTCGAGGTAATTCACTTCAAATCTCTCAGACATTGTTTACATCCCTTATATCTACATTACACGCAGCTACAGGAAACAACAATAACGTCCAAGACTACCCTGCCTGCCAAAAGAAAACAAAGCCCTCACTAATCCTTTTATAGTAGCTCCTCTGTGGGCCTCTATTGAGAAGATGACATCATCCCAAATGAGAAACTTGTGTTTCTGCGACATGTGTGCATGTTGTTATTGTCCCCAACTCAGCATCTATCTCAGTATCATGACAACAAATAAGATATCTGCAAGCCAATTAAAGTGCATTATCAAATCAAACCACACTGCTCATAACTAAGCCTCTGAGACAATTGAGGTAGCACAACAAATAGCCCAGACACCTTTATTTAATTGGACCAAAATCCAAAGGGTAACATATAAAATACAATAATGTTTTACAATTGTGAGAGTAAGTTAGACTTACACAACATATTAAAGGGAAATTGATATTACACAGATACTACATATTATTGGCAACAGTCCACATGTGAATGACTGATATTGCTTAGACATTACATCATGTGAATCTACAATAGTTATTCTGTTGCTATCTTAAGCATTGAATTATGCTGCTGCAACCCCATAATGTTACCCCCTAGAATAGCCACTTTGAAGCAATCTAACTACACTTGATAGATTGCTGCGTATTACACTAGATTAGCAACATAATCAGGGTTTCTTCTTGGTCTCTTTGTAAGACAGGTAGTAATGTTTGGATCAGCCTTCGCTTTGTGATCTTGCGAAAGAAAACTGAAGAAAACTGTCCAGCCTCTTAAAGATATAGTACACATCTCTCAGGAGTGACCATCCAGAAAGTAGTGGTGCCAGCCCCTGCAGTCTCACGTCGTCTTCTTCTTAGGTGCCGTGTAACTAGCTGTGCGGTGCTCTTTCCTGACATACTTATCATGGCCCTCCCTGGGAAAAAACATTACAAAAACACCAGGATGAATCGCAGGGAATCTAACTTTCTCGTAAATCACTGCATAGATGTCAATGCAATGATTTGCTTGAGTTATGTGGCCATAGTAGTAGTAGTATTGTGCAGTACCTGAAGCAGCGGTTGCAGTACAAATCACCATCACAGGTGTGACAGCGGATGGAGGCGTCCTGGTTACAGATGCAGCACCAGGGAAGCTCATCCTCGTCACTGTCTAAATCCTGACAGGTTACGACAGCTGCTGGGGTTCTCGACGACGTTGAAGGAACTGGTGTCTATAACATAGATTAAACAAATATATATATTTAATTTTGTTCTTTTACTATCTGCAATTTATTTGTGGAATTCTATGAAGTGTGTGTATTCAAGGAGGACTGCAGGTTTATTACCGGTTTCATGTGAGCGTCTGTCTTCTCTATGTTCCTAGGACCGCTGTGCTCAGGAGGTATGTTGTAGCCACTGGCCTCATCTAATGCAGCTTCTTCCGTGAGCTGGGAATGAGTAAACAATTACCACAGTTTGCTTAATCATTCATATTCATATTCACCTTTACCAGATCACAGCTTCAATTGTCTCTTTCAATTATGACTATTATAAGTAAAATGGCAAAACATCAGCCCCATGTGGTTATGAAAAGTAGCACTATCTTAAAAGAGGTTGATATGCATCGCCACTATGTGTAGGAATGTAAAAGAACAAGGACTCCGTTGAGATAAAGTACATATTCAAAGTAGGTTCTGCTTTTAGTTGCAGACCTTTTTCAGTATCCTCGTCATGGTCTCTTCCTCAGTCTCGTCCTCGCTGTCAGGGTGTTGGAAGTCTTCCATTGTGACTGAAACAACATAACAGAACACTGTTACAGCACATCATTACAACACAGATGACACATCACATAAACAAGAAAACAGATTTGACCACACTGACGGTTTCCTCTCCTCTCTTTCTCTCATAGCTATGGTGTGATTCTGTATGAAGTATTTATATGGAGGAAGGGGGGGGGGGGTTAATATCTACATTTAGTAATTTACCCTTGTCAGGGTCCTGTCCCTTGAGCTGGGCCAGCCTCTTGGCCATCTGTAGAACCTGTTCCTGGGAGCAGCGGTCCCGTCTCAGGTCCTCCATGGCGTCGGCCAGCAGGCGGTTCTTTTTATCCTCCAGCTGCCTGGCTGCATCCTGCAGCCCACCCCCATTATCCAGGTTCTCCTCCAGCCTGTCCCCCTCCTGCTTATTCAAGTTGTTCATGGGACCATCCACACCTGGAATGGAAACATGGTTGGAAAATAGATTCAGCATTTACAACAGCTTGATAGAGTAGGAAGCCATTGAATTGTTATCTTTGAATAAAGACTAATCTACAGTAATATCTCACTTTTTAATTAAAGTTGGTATAGTTACAGATGGGAAGAATCCAAATACCTTCAGGATTTGGTTGTTGGGTGTCTATGACAACTTCCTCTGACAACTGAGTGATCAGGTCATTGGCTTGTTCTGTTGGGGTCCGAACATCAGGGGGCTGGTGTACCTGCACAGAGCCACAAAACTAACTTATTACAATAATGATACGTCACTAAGACCTGAAGAATTTGGATACAGTATGAATGAGGTCAAATAGCAGCAGCACAGAAAGTTTTTGCCTTCATGTGTATGTGTATATGTGTAGTCTAATGCTCAGACTCACAGGTAGAAGGGCTTGGGAGGGAGGACATCTTCCCTGTAAGGCTGCCAAGCGGTCCTCCATCTCCCCTGCAGAGGGTACAGGCTGGAGAGGAGCCTTCAGGGCAGCCAGGCGGGATTCAATCTCTTTTTCTGACGGGATGGACTCTAAACAAAAGGTTGGCCACAGATATAATTTCAGGTATCAGTAAAGATATAGGCCTATTGGAACATAGTGTGTTAAACAATGCTCACTTGGTTTGGTGTCCTCTTTCAGCTTTTGCAGCCTCTCAGCGATGGCCAGGTCCTCTTTACTCAGACGTTTGGTTGGAATGAGGCCTAGTTTGGCATTTCTGCTGCCCCCTGTTTCAGGGGGTGGAATCGGTTGTCCTTGTTTGGCCTCAAGAGCAGCAACACGTCTGCGCAAACACAATATAAAAGGCGTTATGATATCTACCGATAAGCGACATATAGCAAACAGTCGACTGACTCATCAACCTACCTTTACTCACTTTTTGTAGTTTTCAGGAGGGGACCATCTTGCGGCATTATTTTGGTTTTCTCCACTGCCAAAACAGTATTCAGAGAGCAAGCAAAACCAGCGCATCAAATACCATGTTATTGAATAGGCATAATGTTTTGGTAGAAAAGCAAAACTACATTATCACTCCACCTTGTGAGATTCCCATGACATTGGTTGCAGACCTTCTGCTGGGTGTTGCCACAGCGAGGCACCACTGCGTTGAAAGTCAGGCAACCCGAGCAAAATGAACGCCCACAGTTCTTACAGCCCAACTGTAAAAGATGACAATCAAAACATAAAACAAGGAGTTCGAACCTGTACCAGATGATTTGACAATTATAGGCAGTAAAATATTCAGATAACTACAGCAACTGAAATGAGTAACGTTACTAGGGGGTAGAAACAAACCTCCTTCCTGAAGAGAGTGAACTTTGATGCACAACAATAGCAACGGTTGTCCATTTCGCCGGATTTAGAGTAATGTAATCTGGTTGAACGGCCACTACTGCTATCGTCTTGCCATCTACGTATGATACAGTCATTTGTCAAATAAACATAAAACTAACTATTTCATAGCTAGATTTGTTTAGACTATCCAGGAAAAAATCCATTGATCAATCAGGAAGTCCACCGGAAGTTGCATGTACATTAAGTCTAGGTTCAAAATATAACTGGCCATCTTCAACCTAGCATTCCTTGAGCGTGCAGCCACATGATAAATGTAGTCCTAAAGTATAAATGTAAAGCAAACATATTTTTATGGAAGATATTATATTTGAGTGGTTTTGGAGTCCACAGTAAATAATATACTATCAGCGAAAAATACATTTAATTTTTCAAAAGAGTTTCTCGTTTACTAACGTATTGGTGTGACCATCCAATCAGCTTTGTTCATATCTTCTCGCGGTTCGAGTTCAAAATACACAGAGCAACCAGCATGAAAAGGACAACGACCCAGTCCAGTGTTGTTTAACTTTGACAAAGAATATACATATTTTATCAAGAAAGTTGTTGAAGAAAAAATATATATCTAGCTATCTAACAAGGTAAGATATTTTTGATATAACGTTAGCCTAATACGATTTGGAAACCTAGCTTTGTAGTAGGTAGCTAACCAGCTAGCTACTGTGGCTAATGCTAGCCACCTAGCTAGTTAWTGTTATGTAACTACTGTAGCTAGCGCTTTTGCAAAAATATTTCAAAGCGTGATACCTTGCTTGTTACTTGCCTTGTAAAATATTACAAGTTGTCCAAGAGATGTACTTGTGTGGCTTGTCATTGTTTGTGTCTGCTGTTATTGTAGCTAGCTAGCTGACTTACAGAAACAAAATGGCAGAAGGTGGAGAAGCAGACTGGGAACTTTGCAAAGAGAACATCCAGCCCTTGAAGAAAGGTCGGGCCATATCAGTTTTACACCAGGCACTCAGTCAACAGCAAGAGGGTTCGAGCTCTGCCACCAACCAACACAAACAGTAAGGATGCCTTTATTAAAGTACTTAACTATCTACAAACAGGGATTTGAGTGCCGTGCTTGGGATGGGAGGGAGAGACAGCATAAAGTGGGACTTTTGCTTACTAGCTACCTAACGTTAAATAACCAGTTTTGGGGCAGTTCCACAAGGCATTCTGGTTCTTGGCTTGGCTGAATGGTGTGAATTTACAGTGCTGGCAATATGCAAACAGGCCTATTGTTTTTGTCTTCAGGGCTTTTGAGTCTGAACTGAGAGTGTATGATGGAGATGACCCCCTTGATGTTTGGGATCGGTAAGATGAAAAGGATTACTCTGGCCAAGACTGTAATCATACCTGAAGGAGTATTACAGTGTGAATGTCTTAATGTTCATTGATAATGTCATTATTGTAGCCAGATAACATGGTTCCTTTTGAACAGGTATGTTAAATGGACAGAGCAGACCTATCCACAGGGAGGAAAGGAGAGTAACCTTAATGTGCTTTTGGAGAGAGCTGTGATGCGCTTCACAGAGGAAAACAAATATCACAATGACAGCCGTTATGTTGACCTATGGATCAAATTTGTAAGTAACCCTTGTCCTTTGTTCATACAGCTTTAACATGTGACAAGTGTCAATCAAACAAGTTGTATTCATGGCTATGTATGTACTCTGTCTTCCTGTATTAGGCGGAGAGCGGTCACGAGCCTTTGGATATCTACACATATATGCGAGCCCAGGGAATAGGAGTACAACAGGCTTCCTTCTACATTGCCTGGTCTGAGGAGTATGAGAATCAGGGTAACTCTCGAACAGCAGACAGTGTCTACCAGGAGGGCTTCAAGCGTGGGGCTGAACCTCTGGAGAAACTCCTGC
Source organism: Salvelinus sp. IW2-2015 (assembly GCF_002910315.2). NCBI lineage: Eukaryota > Metazoa > Chordata > Actinopteri > Salmoniformes > Salmonidae > Salvelinus > Salvelinus sp. IW2-2015. Next base: position 20,436,650 of record NC_036849.1, read on the forward strand.
AGTTTCACAAGTATGGATCTACTTTAATAATTTTTTTACTGGATCTACTTCCATGCTGTTTGAGGTGGTTTTAGTTTTCCTAGCATGATTCAATGTTTTGTGTCATCTGTTGCAGGGCTTTGCAGGCGCGTGTGTCCCGGCAGGTGATGTCTGGAATGGTGAATGAGGAGAATGACGAGGAGGAGGAAGCTGAGGCAGCAAAGCCTGAGCGGGTTTCTCTGGTGGATCTAAAACACAGGGGGAAGAAAAAGGCTGTTGCACCCATTAGTAGAGTTGGTGCAGCACTGAGCAGTAAGCTAATGTCTCTTTTCAAAATTATAAATCATTCCAGGTTAAAGTGTCATGTTGGGTTATGTAATGTCATAAAGAAGAATATATTTATGATTTTTGACTCTATATTACTTGTTTGTTCACAGGTAATTCACGAAGCCTACAGTTACAAGGCCCACCAGCTCTGGCCAGCAGTGGTCAAAACAGTCGCCTTGTGATCTTTGATGAGAACAAGGCTGTCAGTGCTGAGCCCTCTGAACCAAAGTTGGAATCTTGGATGGCCCCACCCCCATCGAGATCCAAGGAGAACGAGCAGAGGCCTGAGAAATGGAGCAACGTAAAGGTATGAGACACACAGTAATGGGACTTAAGGCTTGTTATAATTTATGACTGAATTTGTGTGTGCTCTATTGTAGATGCCAATGAAGTCCAGGTTTGGTCACAGTGTTGTGGCTCTGCCCATCAAGCCAAACTTCCAGCCCTTTGTGGAGGAGTCGGATCAGCCTCCAGCTATGTGAGTGTAAACTGAGATCATCTTAATCATAACTAACTGAATTAACTACTGCGGCTGGAACAGTAAAGATCCATTTTTCTATTCAAAGAAATGTAGGTCTAGCAATAAATTATTTCAAAATTGTGTGACTTAAACCCAGCAGTAACCCTGAGCTGTATGCCTTTGGCATAGTTTGTTTCTGCTCCAGCTGTGTTTTAGTTATTTGTTCTGACACCTTATTCCTCCAGGACACCGTGTAAGATCAACCCAGCTGTGAATTCAGTGTTGTCTGCACGAAAGCCCTGCAGGGATGAGACTCCTCTGAAGAGACTGCAGCAACAGCAGCAGGAAGAGGGGAAAGCTCTGGAGCATAGCATGTACTGCAAGGAGCTGCTGCTCAGTGGCGCCTCCGAGTTCTGCTTTGAGGAACTGCGGGCTGAGCGCTACCGACAGAAGAAGGCAGGGGGCAGTGGCAAGGAAGAGCAAGCGGGCTCTGGTCTTCCAAACTGACACATTTCCACAAGGACATGTTCAGTGTTTTATCATTAGGTAGCAGACTATCAGTGTCATCATGTATGTATTTTAGCATTTGTGTATATAAACAGTTTGAAACTTGTCCCCTGTGGGAGTCAAACCCACAACCCTGGTGTTGCAAGCGTCATGCTCTACTAACTGAGCCAGACGGGACCACTAATAACACACTATGTATCTGTCTTTCCTCTTTATTATTTATTTGCCTGCTTCATGTAACCTCCCAGTGGAATGAACCTTTCAGTGGTGTAGGCAGGGCGTGAGAATGACTGAGAAATCCAGAGGTGAGAATGACAGGGTTCAATTCATATCGATGCATAGCTGTCACTGCTGTGTATATATACAGTACCAGTCAAAAGTTTGGACACACCTACTCATTCAAGGGTTATTGTTTATTTTTGCTCTTTTCTACGTTGTAGAATAATAGTGAATACATCAAAACTATGAAATAACACATGGAGTCATGTAGTAACCTAAATCGTCAACATACACAACAAATCAACATACACTACTGTTCAAAAGTTTGGGGTCACTTAAAAATGTCCTTGTTTTTGAAATAAAAGCATATATGTCCATTAAAATAACATAATTGATCAGAACTACAGTGTAGACATTGGTAATGTTGTAAATGACTATTGTAGCTGGAAATGGCAGATTTTTTTAAATTTTATATCTACATAGGCGTACAGAGGTCCATTAGCAACCATCACTCCTGTGTTCCATTGGCACGTTGTGTTAGCTAATCCAAGTATCATTTTATAAGGCTAATTGCGCATTAGAAAACTCTTTTGCAATTATGTTAGCACAGCTGAAAACTGTTGTTCTGATTAAAGAAGCAATAAAACTGGCCTTCTTCTGACTAGTTGAGTATCTGGAGCATCAGCATTTGTGGGTTCGATTACAGGCTTCACAGAACAGCGCAAACTGGCTGTAACCAGAATAGAAAGAGGAGTGGGAGGCTCCGGTGCACAACTGAGCAAGAGGACAAGTACATTCGTGTCTAGTTTGAGAAACACGCCTCACAAGGCCTCAACTGGCAGCTTCATTAAATAGTACCTGCCAAACACCAGTCTCAACGTCAACAGTAAAGCGGCGACTCCGGGATGCTATTTCATAGTTTTGATGTCTTCACTATTACAATGTACAAAATAGTAAAACTAGAGAAAAACCTGGAATGAGTAGGTATGTCCAAACTGACTGATTCTGTTGGTTTAAATGTACCCCCACAGGTCTTGTGGTAATTGTTGCCTGTGAACTGGAGCCTGTCGTATGACTCACTGTCAGTAGAGGGCATGCATGAGGAGTTCTAGACCGCAGAGTTCAAATATGGGCTACTTTGCATGTTTTTCATCTGAGGTTATTTGAACCTCTAATTGAATATGAGATGAGTATTTGTATTTATTTGATATGGATCCACATTAGCTGCTGCTACTCTTCCTGGCATCCAGCAAAATTAAGGCAGTTATACAATTTCATAAACATTACAATTACATTCATAACAGATTTCACAACACTGTGTGCCCTCAGGCCCCTACCCCACTACCACATATCTACGACACAAAATCCATGTGTACGTGTGTGTATAGTGCATATATTATCATGTGTATGCATGTGCCTATGTTTGTGTTGCTTTACAGTCCTCGTAGTTCCATAAGGTGTATTTGATTCTGCTGCTTGCATCAGTTACCTGATGTGGAATAGAGTTCCATGTAGGCATGGCTCTATGTAGTACTGTGCGCCTCCCATAATCTGTTCTGGACTTGGGGACTGTGAAGAGACCTTTTGTGGCATGTCTTGTGGGGTATGCATGGGTGTCTGAGCTGTGTGGTAGTTGTTTAAACAGACAGCTCGGTGCTTTCAACATGTCAATACCTCTCACAAATACAAGTAGTGATGAGGTCAATCTCCTCCACTTTGAGCCAGGACAGATTGACATGCATATTATTAATGTTTGCTCTCTGTGTACATCCAAGTGCCAGCCGTGCTGCCCTGTTCTGAGACAATAGTAATTTTCCTAAATCCCTCTGAGGCACCTGACCATACGACTGAACAGTAGTCCAGGTGTGACAAAATTAGAGCCTGTAGGACCTGCCTTGTTGATAGTGCTTTTTAAGAAGGTAGGGCAGCGCTTTATTATGGACAGACTTCTCCCCATCTTAGCTACTGTTGTATCAATATGTTTTGACCATGACAGTTTACAATCCATGGTTACTCCAAGCAGTTTAGTCACCTCACCTTGCTCAATTTCCACATTATTTATTGGGAGATTTAGTTGAGGTTTAGGGTTTAGTCAATGATTTGTCCGAAATATAATGCTTTTCGTTTTTGAAATATTTAGGACTAACTTATTCCTTGCCACCCATTCTGAAACGAACTACAGCTCTTTGTTCTGTGTTGCAGTCATTTCAGTTGTCATCCGCATACATCGGCACTCAAAGCCAGTGGCATGTCGTTAGTAAAGATTGAAAAAAGTAAGGGACCTAGACAGCTGCCCTGGGGAATTCCTGATTCTACCTGGCTTCCATTAAAGAACACCCTCTGTGTTTTGTTAGACAGGTAACTCTTTATCCACAAAATAGCAATGGGTGTTTTCTTTTAGCAGATAATGTCAAAAGCAGCACTGAAGTCTAACAAAACAGCCACCATAATATTTTTATCATAAATTTCTCTCAGCCAATCATCAGTCATTTGTGTGAGTTCTGTGCTTGTTGAATGTCCTTTCCTATCAGCGTGCTGAAAGTCTGTTGTTAATTTGTTTACTGTAAAATAGCATTGTATCTGGTCAAACACCATTTTCCCCAAAACTTTACTACGGGTTGGTAACAGGCTGATTGGTCGGATATTTGAGCCAGTAAAGGGGGCTTTACTATTCTTAGATAGCGGAATGACTTTTGCTTCCCTCCAGGCCTGAGGGAAGGCTTAAATTGTCCGCAATTATCCTCAGTAATTTTCCATCCAAGTTGTCAGACCCTGCTGGCTTGTTGCTAGACAACAATAATTTTTTCACCTCTTCCACACTCACTTTACGGAATTCAAAATTACAATTCTTGTCTTTCTGAATTTGGTCAGATATACTTGGATGTGTAGTGCCAGAGGGTGTTCTTTGTTGCTGGCATGTCATGCCTAAGTTTGCTAATCTTGCCAATGAAAATATCAATAAGGTAGTTGGCCATATCAGTTGGTTTTGTGATGAATGAGCCATCTGATTCAATGAATGCTGGAGCTGTGCCTTTTTTACCAACATTTTGTTGAAGGTGCTCTAAAGCGTTTATCTTTGTCTCATAATGTAGTTTATTCTTTTTATTCAGTTTAGTCACATGATTTCTCAATTTGCAGTACGTTTGCCAATCGGTTGTGGAGCCAGACTTTTGCCTCATCCCTCTCAACCATAAAATTGTTCAATTCCTCATTGAGTATACTGCTCTACACAAGCCCTTGTTGGAGGCTAAAGGAGTAAACACTCTGCAACGAGCTGCACTGTCAAACTGCCATAAACTAACTCAGTTCACTATATTTGATGCGGCCACATTTATCTTAATTATTCAAATGAAAATATTACATTCTCTAACTGGAGGATGTTCTTGCATTTTTTTGTTATGGAGAACACCCACAATGATATAGCTACTTGTCATATTGTATCACAGCCAGAATCTTCATTTTAACTTCATATTTTCTTAATTGTCCGAGGGAGGTCTAGTCTGACCCTACTGATATAGTAACAAGTAATCCACTGTGATGATGGGATACATGGCTGCTCAGAGGGCAGATTTGATGACTGGGTGGGAGATAGGTGACTAATTAGCAAGTTAAATCCAGCCTCCTTAGTTGGGTTGTGTGAGCAGCAGAGCAGGCCTAGTCACTCCCCTGAGACCTCTACCACCAGGCTGCTGCTGCTACACCAAGGAACTAGAGGGAAGGACATCCTAAATCACATTTACTGCTGGAAGAATTCACATAGAAACCCACCCTCAAAACACTGTATGGACCTCACCCTTCATTTTGACTGGATCTGAGTGCCTCTCAACTGGTGAGTCCCCGAAAGTAAAATGTTAATTTTGTGAGAATAGATACACATACAATGTTTAGTGTTATTGCAATTCTGTATCTTAGCTGAATCATTTGTATTCCTATTGGCATGTTTGCTGCAGGACTTATTAAATGCTTATCCAGATAGTTCTTGATGCAGAAAATCCATACCTCTCTCTTCTTAAATCCAGCTGTGGAGAGGCTACTATCTATGCTTAATAGGGTTTTTCAAGGCCCTAGGAGGAGGACTTTTGTCTGGCCCTGTTAGTTTGATAGGCAAACAGTCAGGCTATTTTGACCATGTCTCACAGCTGGTGCTTTTAAACTATGTCTGTTTTTATTTACAACAGCAGTTAATAGCAAAATTCCTGTTCAAGCCATTACTTCACTTAGCAGAAGTCCTTGCAAGACCTGGCGTAGCTCATTGTAGGGTTATGCTGAACTAGCCATAGAAAAGGGACAGGTGTATGACAGCTAATAATGTCAGAATAATGCCATGTCATGCTTGACAATGACATGTTAGGATGTGGGCTCAGAGGCTGCTGCTCACTTGGAGGTCCTCAGGTCATAGAATTGATGTGGGCTCTGACCACTCACTGATGACCACTCACTGAGTCAACCACAACCACGGTCAACACTAAAGTCCTGAGGCGGTCTCCCCCATTCTTGAATATTGCCCAGGGCAAATCCTGAGTAACCCTACTAAATGTCATTGAAATTGAAATGCAAGCAATTTACGTTGTCTCTTATGAAGAGAAAGGCTTCCATTGAATTACTATAGCTACAAAAGGTTAAAAAGGCCTACTTTGCAATGCGTGTATCATTACCCCCAGTTTATCTGGTGACTCATTATTTTAATCAGAAGCAGTAGCAGCCTCATCAAGCGTGACAATGCATGACAAACAACAATATATGTGTACTGTTCAGCCTCTGGCTAGCACAGCAAGTCACTATCGTTATTGCTTAAATTCAATGTGTCAGTCTCTTTGACGAAAGTCACATTTTGAGATTTGTATTGCCTCGTGTTTGATTTTGAATTATATTACAATCTTAGCCAGATAAATAGCATAGAGGCCATAGACAGAATGCATATTGTTATAAATAAAGGGAGGATCGCTACTCTGACTTTTTTTAACCCAATCAAGCCAGGTTCCTCACACTGTATGCAAGATGTCACACAGAAGGATAAGGGGAACAAGCAAACAAACTGGTGTCTATAAACAAGCAGCAAAAGAACCAGAGACCTCCAGATAGCCTAAGCAAATATAGGCATTTATTTGTGTTATTGTGGGATATTAGTAGGATACCTGTGCTATGGGATGAGGCTGTATAACTGCCCTGCCCACCCAATATGACCAAAAGCACCACAATAGTACTAACAGAAGAGACCCAGCAGTAGGCAGGCCAATCAATATCAGCAATAACAGCGATGATAACAAAGAGAAAAGCGAAGGGGGGTCACATCTGCCAAGCCCCCAAGTGGCCATAATCTGGATCATTGTTATGCAAATTGTTGAGCCTTTTGCCCGGGTTTATTTGATGTGGGGGTTAAATAACATTATTTACAGTTGTTATAGAGCCTATGCAAAGGTAGTTTCGAATCAAATGACCATGTATTACAGTGTTCTAAATGACCGTGTATTAGTGTTCTAAACGACCATGTATTACAGTATACTACATTTATTTATTTATTTCACCTTTATTTAACCAGGTAGGCCAGATGAGAACAAGTTCTCATTTACAACTGCGACCTGGCCAAGATAAAGCAAAGCAGTGCGACAAAAACAACAACAAAGTGTTACACTTTAACAAACGTACGATAAAATGACCATGTATTACAGTGTTCTAAATTACTGTGTATTACAGTGTTCTACGTGACAATGTATGACAGTGTTCTAAATGGCCATGTATTAAAGTGTTCTACGTGACAATGCATTACAGTATTCTAAATGACCATGTATTGCATTGTTGTGAATGACCATCTATTACAGTGTTCTAAATGACCGTGTATTACAGTGTTCTAAATGGCCATGTATTAAAGTGTTCTACGTGACAATGCATTACAGTATTCTAAATGACCATGTATTGCATCGTTGTGAATGACCATCTATTACAGTGTTCTAAATGACCAGGTATTACAGCACTCTAAATTACAGCGTTCTAAATGACTGTGTATTACAGCGTTCTAAATGACCAGGTATTAGGGTTCTAAATTACCAGGTATTAGTGTTCTAAATGACCATGTGTTACAGTGTTCTAAATGACCAGGTATTACTGTGTTCTAAATGACCGTGTATTACAGCATTCTAAATTACCAGGTATTACAGTGTTCTAAATGACCAGGTATTACAGTGTTCTAAATGACCAGGTATTACAGCGTTCTAAATGACCAGGTATTACAGTGTTCTAAATGACCAGGTTATTACAGTGTTCTAAATGACCAGGTATTACAGTGTTCTAAATGACCAGGTATTGCAGTGGTCTAAATGACCAGGTATTACAGTGGTCTAAATGGACCAGGGTATTAGTTGTTCTAAATGACCAGGTATTACAGTGTTAAATGACCAGGTATTACAGTGTTCTAAATGACCAGGTATTAGTATTCTAAATTACCAGGTATTAAGTGTTCTAAATGACCAGGTATTAGTGTTCTAAATGACCAGGTATTACAGCGTTCTAAATGACCAGGTATTACAGTGTTCTAAATGACCAGGTATTACAGTGTTCTAAATGACCAGGTATTACAGTGTTCTAAATGACCAGGTATTACAGTGGTCTAAATGACCAGGTATTACAGTGTTCTAAATGACCAGGTATTGCAGTGGTCTAAATGACCAGGTATTACAGTGGTCTAAATGACCAGGTATTAGTGTTCTAAATGACCAGGTATTACAGTGGTCTAAATGACCAGGTATTACAGTGTTCTAAATGACCAGGTATTCAGTGTTTAAATGACCAGGTATTACAGTGTTCTAAATGACCAGGTGTTACAGTGTTCTAAATGACCAGGTATTACTGTGTTCTAAATGACCATGTGTTACAGTGTTCTAAATGACCAGGTATTACAGTGTTCTAAATGACCAGGTATTGCAGTGGTCTAAATGACCAGGTATTACAGTGGTCTAAATGACCAGGTATTACAGTGGTCTAAATGACCAGGTGTTACAGTGTTCTAAATGACCAGGTATCACAGTGTTCTAAATGACCAGGTATTACAGTGGTCTAAATGACCATGTGTTACAGTGTTCTAAATGACCAGGTATCAAGTGTTCTAAATGACCAGGTATTACAGTGGTTAAATGACCATGTGTTACAGTGTTCTAAATGACCAGGTATTACAGTGTTCTAAATGACCAGATATTATGGTGTCTAAATGACCAGGTGTTACAGTGGTCTAAATGACCAGGTATTACAGTGTTTAAATGACCAGGTATTACAGGTTCTAATGACCAGGTATTACAGTGTTCTAAATGACCAGGTATTACAGTGTTCTAAATGACCAGGTATTACAGTGTTCTAAATGACCAGGTATTACAGTGGTCTAAATGACCAGGTATTACAGTGGTCTAAATGACCAGGTATTACAGTGTTCTAAATGACCAGGTATTACAGTGGTCTAAATGACCAGGTATTGCAGTGGTCTAAATGACCAGGTATTACAGGGTTCTAAATGACCAGGTATTACAGGGTTCTAAATGACCAGGTATTACATGGTTCTAAATGACCATGTGTTACAGGGTTCTAAATGACCAGGTATTACAGGGTTCTAAATGACCAGGTATTACAGGGTTCTAAATGACCAGGTATTACAGTGTTCTAAATGACCAGGTATTACATGGTTTTAATGACCAGGTATTACATGGTTCTAAATGACCAGGTATTACAGTGTTCTAAATGACCAGGTATTACAGTGTTCTAAATGACCAGGTATTACAGTGGTTAAATGACCAGGTATTACAGTGGTCTAAATGACCAGGTATTACAGTGGCTTAAATGACCAGGTATTACAGGGTTCTAAATGACAGGTATTACAGTGGTCTAAATGACCAGGTATTCAGTGGTCTAAATGACCAGGTATTACTGTGGTCTAAATGACCAGGTATTGCAGTGGTTCTAAAATGATCAGGTATTACAGGGTTCTAAATGACCAGGTATTACGGGTTCTAACATGACCAGGTTATTACCAGTGGTCTAAATGACCAGGTATTGCAGTGGTCTAAATGACCAGGTATTACAGTGGTCTAAATGACCAGGTATTACAGTGTTCTAAATGACCAGGTATTACAATGTTCTAAATGACCAGGTATTACATGGTTCTAAATGACCAGGTATTACAGGGTTCTAAATGACCAGGTATTAGTGTTCTAAATGACCAGGTATTACAGTGTTCTAAATGACCAGGTATTACAGGGTTCTAAATGACCAGGTATTAGTGTTCTAAATGACCAGGTATTACAGTTTTCTAAATTACGAGGTGGTACTGTGTTCTAAATGACCATAATTTACAGTGTTTTAAATGTTGTTTGGCAGGCTATTTCTGCTATGCATTTCATTTTCTCATTCTTCTGCTTTTTTTTGGTTACTATAGTCTTTCTCCTTTTTTCACAGATATGTTGTGTTTGATTAAAATAGTCGATCTTTATGCTAATATATATAGCTGGGGCTGAATATGTATTATTAAATGCAATGGAGTCTACAGCTAGGTTAGAAATTGTGCAGAAGGGAATAACGATAATGGTAATCCTAAATGATTATGCTGACATGAGGATTTCCCTCAGCGTAATTTTAGTGTTAACATGTTAATCCTTAGGTCATAAATTCAGAGAGAAACGGAGATTGGATCATATTTGAGATTAGGATGAGTCATAATAACCAGCCACACAAATAGCCCTCTCTGGTCACGCTCCCATCTCTGACCCTGTCATTAACATGGATAATGCATCCGTTGACTGGGCAGAAAGAAAACGTCACCTTCGGTTACTGCCACTGTTATCCTATCACCCCCTCATGTGGGGCAGAAGGGCAGGGGGGCCAGGTGGATGAAACGTATCCCAGATTATGTATACAGCAGCTCTCCTTTCTTTTCAGTCATTGGAAACCAGCCTAAACAGACACACACGGCACACTGCTATCAATTTAGGGCCACTGCAAAGATAGCCCAATGAGAGGGTGGGAGGAGGGAGGGAGGTGATAAAGGGAGCGAGAGAGAGTGGGAAGGGGTGTGTGTGTGAGAGAGAGAGAGAGAGAGAGGGGGGAGGGAAGAAGCTCTCTGTATGGCTGTGATAGTCTCTCATCCTGGATACTGCCTTTCTTCTCTGGTTTTGTCCCTTTCACTGGCCACCCTGTGTCCCCAGGAGCAGGCAGCGGTGTAGCGGCACACGGACAAGTTGTTAGCCACGGAGGAAGCTGGGGATGAATCATCCCCAAAAAAGAGCCATTGAGATGGCAGTGTGTGCGTCTGCCTGGAGGGAGGAACGCGTCAAGCTTTCTCAAGCAAGCAGCAGCCTGCAGTGTGTGCCTGCTTGAGAGCCAGCCCTCCTCGACTGTGTGTGTGTGTATATTCCTGTGTGGGGGTTTGTGTGACGGGTGTGTATAACGAGTGCTTGTGTACAGTTAATGTGTGTGTGCGCACTTGCTCGCAAGCCCCTTCCCTTCCTGGAGGAGAGGCTCTCCTTTTCAGCGAACCGCAAGGTAAGGAGCCTGCTGTTTTTATAGCACTAATTTCTCCCTCCACAGACCCTGTGTATTCCCTCTGGGGATGGGGGCATTGGGGAGAAAAAAGAAAAAGAGGCTTAGCTCCATTGATAAAGAGCGGGCTACTGTGTGTGTGTGTGTGTGTGTGTGTGTGTGTCTGACGTCTGCAGGCAACAGCGTTGGTGGAGGAGATGCAAATACAGAGGGAGAGAGTGACAGAGAAAGAGAGGGGGAGGGAGAGAGAGAGAGATAGATATATATATATATAGAGAGAGAGAGAGAGACAGAGCAGAATGCAGTATGCCCATGTGGTAATAAGGGAGAGAAGAAAATACTATGAAAAGCTGATTGGGTGATGTGTTGGATTCTGGGAAAGGCTGCATCTCAGAAAGGAGCTGCATTCACCTTCTGCCCACCCACCCCACGTTCTCTCTCTCCCTCCATCCCTCTCTCTGTCCTCAGCTTCTGTTGAAAATATGTAACCTCAGTTTAGCTGGTGAGCAAACAGAGTTTTGACAGAATTAATCATGTGAAGATAATACAGACAAAGCTATAGCATTTAATGCTGATTACATGAATGCACTGACAATAGAGGTGCTTATTGTTGTCACTATGCATCTGTCCTTATCTGTGACTGTGAGCTGAGTGCTCAGGTGAACTCTATAGCTTTATATCAGACGAACACTGAGTTGAATTGGATCCAGCTGCTGCATGTATTGTTATGCTTACGTGGATGCCGAGGGAAGGCATCCACATAAGCTTTCTTCTGCTCTGTGAGAACATGCACAAAACATGTTCCTTTTGTGAGTCAGGATGGTTGTACTGTACACAGTGCTTGACTTGGGCAGGAGCTCTGCTGAGGACCGGCACCTCACATTTTCTACTGCTTGAGCTCCTGTTCCTCTTATAGAATATTAGCTCAAAAGTATTGTGGAGTTCCTGCACCTAAATATAAACTGTACCAGCACACCCAAAATGAGTCCCGGCACCTATTTCATTCCAAGTCAAGCACTTACTGTACAGTACTCTGTGGAATTGATGACAGAGAATACATATTCAGTCAAAGGCAGAGACCCAGTGGCAGACTGACAGTTTGTCACGGCTGTCGTCCTCTTCTTCCTCTGAAGAGGTGTAGCAAGGATCGGACCAATACGCAGCGTGGTAGGTGTCCATGTTTTAATAGGGAAAACTGAACATGAACACAAATACAAAAACAATAAACGTTAACAAACCGAAACAGTCCCGTGTGGCACAAACACTGACACAGGAAACAATCACCCACAAAATACCCAAAGAACATGGCTGCCTAAATATGGTTCCCAATCAGAGACAACGAWAAACACCTGCCTCTAATTGAGAACCAATCTAGGCAACCATAGACTTACATAAACACCTAGAATGAACACAACCCCATMAATCTACAAAAWAAMCCTAGACAGTACAAACACCCTAGACGAGACAAAAACACACAAACCACCCTCGTCACACCCTGACCTAACCAAAAATATAAAGAAAACAAAGAATACTCAGGTCAGGGCGTGACACAGTTAAACAGTCATGTCATTTCACAAGGTCTTATACTGTAGATTGCATTATTGTAATAGTCTACGCCATACTAGTCTTGTTTTAAGTAATTAAATCATTTAGAGAATATAATGGTATATAGTTTATGGGATTGCTGGTACAGTCAAACATTGATGGATTTCTCTTTACTGTGACCAGTGGTTAGGACTCTAACTACATGCCCTGGAGGGACACACTGACAATTATGTCTTAAAGTAACTGTCCAGTGTTTCCAGATTTCTCTGAAATATGACCTATAATTAATTACAATATAGGTTAAAAGAAGAAGTACTTTTTATTTTATGTTACAAAGCAGCTTTTTTATGTGTAACGGCTGTCTAATTCCTCCTCCTCGTAAGGGTCGGACCAAAACGCAGCGTTGAATGTGGACATAATTATGTTTATTAAAGTAAAGACGAAACACGAAAACACTTTAACAAACTACAAAAAAAATAAACGATGTAGACAGACCTGGACTTGAGAACTTACAATATACGAAGAACGCACGAACAGGAACAGACTACATACACGAACGACAAACGAAACAGTCCCGTGTGGTAGACATACAGACACGGAAGACAACCACCCACACACAAACAGTGTGAACAGCCTACCTTAATATGGTTCTCAATCAGAGGAAACGTAAAACACCTGCCCCCTAATTGAGAACCATATCAGGCAACACATTGCACCCAACATAGAAACACAAAACATAGAATGCCCACCCCGACTCACGCCCTGACCAACTAAACACATACAAAACAACAGAAAACAGGTCAGGAACGTGACATTATGTTACAAAGCAGCTTTTCTGTGTTGAAATGGTGTGAGCGTTCCCAAACAACAGAATTGTCACGCCCTGGCTATAGAGAGGTTTTTTTTCTTCTCTATTTTGGTTAGGCCAGGGTGTGACTAGGGTGGGCAGTCTATGTTCTTTTTTTCTATGTTGTTGGTTTTCTATGTGTTTGGCCTGGTGTGGTTTCCAATCAGAGGCAGCTGTCTATCGTTGTCTCTGATTGGGAGCCATACTTAGGTAGCCTGTTTTCAATTTTGAGTTGTGGGTGATTAATTTCTGTTTAGTGTGTGTTGCACCTGACGGAGCTGTTTCGGTTGTCACTTTGTTGTTTTGCTTTTTAGTGTTCAGTTTCGATTAAACATGACGAACACTTACCATGCTGCGTTTTGGTCTTCACCTTCTTCCGACGACAGCCGTGACAAGAATGGCGTGGGCATATACCGGTAATTCAAAATATGAATGCGAGTAGACCACTTATTGACCTGCTTGTCTTCCTCAGGAAGATGACATCATCCTCTATGAGGAAATAGCAAGCATTTTTTAAACAGCCAGTTTGTGGTTGGGTTTTTGAAGTGTTTTTTTTACCTCCAAATTATGCTTTGGTCACAAATACATTATTTGGGTATGAGTTAACAGAATATTAACTTTTAAAGTGAGATTTTCACTGGACAGTTACTTGCGGCTAGGTGTCCCGCTAGCGTTCCACTACGACAACATCCTGTGAAATTGCAGAGCGTGAAATTCAAAATACATAAATAGTAATATTAAACATTCATGAAAATACAAGTGTCTTATATAATTTAAAAGCTTAACTCTCAGATTTCAAAAAGGCTTTACGGCGAAAGCATACCATGCTATTATCTGACGACAGCGCCCCACATAAAAATACTTTTTCAAACCAGCACAGGCGTCACAAAATCACAAATAGCGATAAAATAAATCACTTACCTTTGAAGATATTCCTCTGTTTGCAATCCCAAGGGTCCCAGCTACACAATGAATGGTTGTTTTGTTTGATAAAGTCCTTCTTTATATCCAAAAAAGTCTGTTTAGTTGGCGCCATTGATTTCAGTAATCCACTCATTCAACATGCATACAAACGAATCCAAAAAGTTACTGGTAAAGTTTGTCCAAACAAGTCAAAGGATGTTTCTAATTAATCCTCAGGTACTCTAATATCTAAATAAATGATCATATTTAATACGGAGAGTAGTATGTTCAATAGGGAAGATAAATAACGAAGAGTGTGCACCTCATTCACGCGCGCAACAAGACTACTTTTCTAATGAGGGGCACCTTGCATAAACTACATCTACTTGCTCGTTTTTCAAGAAACAAGCCTGAAACCCTGTCTAAAGACTGTTGACATCTAGTGGAAGCCATAGGAACTGCAATCTGGGTCCTTTTTTGTATATCCCATAGGCTAGCATTGAAATGGCCTGTGACCTCAAAAAAAAATGTCCAGATGGACTTTCCTCGGGTTTTCGGCTGCCATATCAGTTCTGTTATACTCACAAACATTATTTTAACAGTTTTAGAAACCTCAGCGTGTTTTCTATCCAATGCTACCAATTATATGCACATCCTAGCTTCTGGACCTGAGTAACAGGCAGTTTTACTTTGGGCACGTCAGTCATCCGGAATTCAGGATACTGCCCCTCGCCTTAAGAGGGTGTATTCCCGTCTGACTGCAGCAGTATGACATACAGCACTTACCTCTCACACCATAAATAAAGTTGTGAGTAGTTGACCCCGTTTGACTCAGCTCAATGGCCCCTGTGCACCTGCAGCACAGCACAGGGATGTGTCTGTTACCTAGCAGGCTAAGGGTCAGTTAGAGCCTGGGACATCTCTGGGACATCCTGGATCAACAGATCTATAGAGCTCAGCTCCCCCAAACCAGAGAAGGTTAGGAGTAGCAGAGGCTCCACTCCTAGGTGCTGGAGGATTAATTGAGGTTAATCAATAATCAGCACTCATGCAACTTGATCAGTCATTAATTTACCCCATTCTACATTTTGTAAGTATGTTTAATTCATTGGTGGGGGAGGTTACAGCTTGGTCACTCTGTATACCACAGCCAGCAGTAACGAACACGCCATGTGTTTGTGTCTCAGGTTTCTTACTGATATTCAAGAAGGCCAGGGAGGGAGGGAGAGAAAGAGCAGATGAAAGGAGAGTTTTAATATTCCACACAAAGCCAGATGGACATACAGTATGTTAGCTGAGGGTGAGTGACGCGTCATGCACACTCATGGGTCCTCGTCTCACATCATTACTTCTTTTGGAGCCTTTTTTATCATTTTTTCCTTCACGGTCTAGCACTGCCTTAGAGTGCTGTCAGAGCGATGACAAATGATCTGGCCTGTCTCAGGTACAGCTGGGAGGGTGACAGACGGACCCCATGGAGAAGCACACAGGTGCTGCTGGGACATACTTCTTCCCATACTGTATGTACCCTTACCATACAGCCCTGCACTGTGAGCACATGTTGGCCTGCCAGAGGAATGCTTGCTTAGCAGTCATGTCCGCTAGGGGAGAGGAGAGGAGATAAAAAGAGAGGAGAGATGAGGAGAGGAGAGTGGTTATTAAAAGCTTACTGTGGCCAATGGCCATGACCAAGTAAAATGAGGACAGGGTGCCCAGCAGTCACATTGTGTGATGAGACAGCGGCCATACTGGATGAAGGAAGAAGAACTGAGCTGCCGCAAATTGACAACATGGGAGATTAAAAAATCTTTGTCATTTTGTCCCTGGGAGAGGAGCGCTGAGGATGGAGCGGTGAAAGATGAATCATGGCTTTATAGGGAGAAGGGTGTACAGTAAAGCTCGCTAGGGAGGCCCAATACATCAATAAATTAGACCCCTGAGAGGCCATTTGACCTGTTTCATTGATCCGGCCAGATGACACGACTTTATCTGCTGAGAGTCAGATTGTTTAAAGGACTGGTGGAAGCCAGGAGCATCATAAATTAGACAGAGTGCGGGTCAGTAGTACACTTTACTTCCCTACTGCCTATAGGCCTGTGGTACAGTTAGAAGTACAATATAGGGCCAGGCGGTTTGGGGGCTAGGACTCATTAGAGCACTCATTTGGTACAGGCATGTGTCAGCAGCATCCCTGTAGACATGCAGTGAATAGCACATCAGAGATGAAGACTTGAGAGGTGCTGCATTTACAATGTCATTATGTCAAAGTTCTTGCGGTAGATAAGAGCTAACTTTTAATGTACATGACTCGTACATGTTAGTGTTTCATTGACTCTGGCCTAGTGGAGAACAAAGCCATTTTCTCTCATACCTACTGGCACAGATTCTCCAGGCCCAATCTAATTCAGGCAGAATGATGTATATTCTTTGTCAAGCTCCCCGTGCTCTTCTCAAATCCCTCTTATCACGGCTTGTTTACAGCCAGCGAAGCCAGTCAAGGTTGACCTATAAAGACATTCAGTCTCTTGGTGTTGAGGAGGGATGACAACATGCAGCAAGATAATAAAGTGAGACAGCAAAACAAGTGAAACGTCAGTGGCAGGCGACAGTGACAGCCCTCACTCAATACCCCCCTTCCCCTCTCGTTCTCTCTCTCTTTGGTCTGTTCCTTCTCTCAGACTATTCCTCCACTCCATACTATGAACATTCAACCAAAAGTGATGTGCAGTCATGCACTGTGTCTACCCTACAAGCTCAGAAAGCACAAAGTTGTTGGATAAGGACATTTATGTATTGTCCTGTCTCTGGCTCCATATTCATTCAGTGACTAAAAACATGATGAAAAATCATTCAGGTTTTTTTTCTAACCAGAATTTCCGTGGTTGATGCAGTCTAATGACCAGTGACCTCATGGGTGGAATGTTTTTCATATGTTTCATAATTAATAAACAATAAAAAAATGTAACACAGAAAATACAGTGTTTCCATGTCAAACGGTTTTGTTATATTTCAGTCTTCTGTGATGTATATAAAGTGTAATATTGGGATGCAAACTCAAAATGTAATACATTTCAACACTATATCTGACATTGTACAGGTGTCTTGTTTTTTTTAGGCCCATAGCCATGTGTGGGAGGTGTATACTTTGGTTTCAAAGTAGATTTGTTTAGGACTACCAAGAAACAATGATTTAGCTCACTGCAGAAGAAGGTTGAAACAGTTCTGACTTATTTACTTTACAGGAGTCTTTATCTCTTGCAGGGACAGATGACGTAGTTCAGTGAATTTTACATTCTCACTTTTCTTAAATATTGTTCTTTTTAGAGCCACCAAGACTTTACTTTAATAAACTGCAGCGTGAATGTGAAATGAATCTGGTTCTGCTCCTAAGTGTGGTCTTTAATTGAGCTAGCGATACAGTAATACGGTTAGGAAATGCTGTTGTTGTAGCACTAGCTCAAATAAAGACCACACTTGGGAGCAGCAAGCACAAATTAACCTTCTTTATTTTCATAGCATTTTATTTTTGTCCAGCTCTTATACCACATTTGATGTGTGTAATTCATCTCCTTGAATATGCTGTATTTTGGTGTCCTGTGCCCTCTGCTCAAATAGCTCCTGTTATATTGAGTAATTGTAACATGATTATTGATTATCAGCAAATAAAATCAATTTTCCCTCTTTGAGGAAGGTCTGTCCCTAGTGACTCTACTGTCTAGCATGCTATAACACGGCTGCTGGGAGCACAGTCACACAGTCACACTCTGGCAACAATTAACTTAGTGCAGGTTCTATAGCGTGTCTCGCTTTTTGCTTGCACACGACTTGCATGATACATCAGACCACCTATTAATGAAATATACACGTAGGGAGTGTGTCTTTTTGTCTCATATGAATCTAGCTTCATTACACCTGTTTAACACAATAATCATCACGCTATTGCATGTTGACTCATCTCTGTTATTGCCTCTAGAAGTGACTTTTTAGAAAAAACAGGCAGTCCTACTGAATGAAAGGACAGCATCAACCACAGTCATAAACACTGAAATTGTGCCGTCCAGTCACGTCCAGTTCTTGTTTACCTTTCTCTTACCCTCAGAGTGTGTGTGTGTGTGTGTGTGTGTGTGTGTGTGTGTGTGTGTGTGTGTGTGTGTGTGTGTGTGTGTGTGTGTGTGCGCGTGCATTCGTTCGTGTGTGCATTCGTTCGTGTGTGTGTGCGTGCGTGTATGCGCTGAGAAGACAGACCCCTCCACCCCCGGCCCCCTTGAGGGACAACACAGTCTCATTACACTCAAAGGGCAAAATGGTCATCATGATGAAGCTGATAGAAGAGCACGGCACAGATCCAGCTGTGCTATTTAGCCTTGCGTTTGGCTTATTTCTGCATTGACAAACAGAAAGAGGATTACCTTCTGTCCTTTCTCCCACCCACACCTCAAAATTTGACACAAATCTTGTGCACAACAAACATGCGTCAGGAGAAACTGTGTCCTAAAATTGGATCAGAGGAGGGCTGAACACACGCTACTAATCCTACAAGCATAGTTACCTACACTCTCCATACATCAGTACAAGCCTGCCAAAACAAGATAGAAATGGAATCAGGGCAAAATAGGGAAAACGTTCACTTGAGCTTGGCGGACTCAAATCCAATACCTCTCTTATCTCTCTATCTCTTTCTACCCCCTCCCACTCAACATCTCCAATCTGGCTGATATAACTACGGTAGGGGGGTGCATAAGCTATCCCTCACCAGTCCTGTCCATAATGGATTGACGGGATAACTGAGAGGCTTGTCTGCCTGTTAAAGCTGCTCACAGGGAGTATGGCTGTTGTTAGATCTGGAGATGAGCGTAGGGTGTGAAGGTATGTTTGGGGTCTGAGGTATGTTGTTTACAGGCCCACTGACATACTAGAATTATAGGCTGTCTGTTTGAAAAATGGGGCTGTAATTCATACAAATTAGAAGTGAGAAAGGCTAAATCTCAGGAGTGATTATTGGTCAGACTGTCACTGTACTACTAGAGTAAGTATGCCTTCTAACCAAAGTAGGCCAGTACGACTGCTAAAGATTTAGCATGTGTCCCTTTGACAAGTGATTTTAAATGATTGTTTGTTCTGAACCATCAATCGTTTAAAAGTAAATTGTCAAAGAGACACGTGATTGGTTCTGTGTTCATGGCAGATATTTGGATTCATGCTATATTGCTGGTGTGTTCATGGAGTTAGAAAGAAATAAACCAGTGTAGCACAATTTAGAATTGCCTCATCCTCTTTGGCTTTTGATATCCTTGACAGCACCTGCCGAAGTTTTGCTTCAGCACTTTGGTAGGATTCAAGCCAAGCTGCTGAGGCATGAGGTCAAGTCCCTGTAGTTCAGAGGTATGTGACCAGAAACCATTATTACAGCAAGTGCAAGTTTAGCTCCACATGCATGTATATTTATTTTCCTATGGGCTGAAAAATCTATAAGATATTGTTATCTGGACATTCATAAGTTTAGTAGATTTTGAGAGGTCGGTATAAGTGCAGATGCATGTTATTACAGCTTGTAAACCAATATTCAGCTCCTACTTTTCAATTAATTTTGTTGAACATGAATAAAGATACTGTGTTTTTTTATTTGGGTCCAAATACTTGGTTCTTTACTTTGTAATGTCCATGTATTCCGAATGGAAACGCATAGAAGGAATACAGTGATCTATAATGAATGCTGTTGTGTTCTGTTATCTGCAGGTCTGCATGGCAATGATGCCTCATAGAATAGCACAGAGCAGTGAGAGCAGCTATTCTGTTTGTGACGATATCATCCCATTATCACTGGCATCGGACGACTGTAGCAGTTTGCATTTCACTCATGAGTAAATATTGATTGATCTGCTTGTACAGGAAACACAAGCGTAGTGTATAAATATTTGGCTCAGTACTGCCAACATCTGCACTTCACAGTGCTGAACAGACACAGAACCAGAGAACCGGGCATATGGAGTGAAAAAAACAAAAAAACAGTTGTGTATTTTCTGTCTATTTCGAGCCTTTCGTTACTCAAACTCAAAAGACAAACAGGCCTTAAAACCCTTTTCATGTTTTAGAGTGAAAAACTAGGTCCATGTCTGAAACCACAGCCAGGTTTACCCTGCTCTGTGGTCCCAGCTCCATCCTCCATATCACCCACTCACACCTCCCGACAGCCTCCCTCACGCCATAGTGTCCCTGTCAGATGGAATTAAATTAAATTCCTTCTCAGCTCCACAGTATGTACATAGGGAGAGCACAGAATGATACGCTTATGCAACACTTAGCACTTTAGCCTTGTGATGGAATTATCCTTGGAGGGGGACATTGCTCCCTCCCAGCATTGCTACTCTACTCCCTCAACCTTGTCCCCACCTTCCCCCCCATCTCTCCCTTTATAAATCAGGTTTATCTGAAGTGTGACTGGGGGCCTCTCCACTCTGGTGCCAGGGTGAAGACAGGGCTGTTGGCATGCAGTGGTTAGTCATAACGAGGGTCACTACAGCTGATTAGAGGGCTGTCTGGCGGAGGAGAGCAGAGGAGGCTGCCAGTGTGATTGCATGCCAAGTTGGAGAACGCTGCAGTAGTGATTTCCTCAACTCCCACAATGCATCACGGCAGATGTTGCGTATTCTACTGATGGCATCTTTGTTGTGTTCAATGTGATGGCATGTCATGAGAACTTGTTACAGTGGGCCACCAGCCATGTTCCCATATGATGTTCTGACAAACATTCATCAGTTCTCCAACAAGACTTTATCAAAGAGCAGCTCATATGCAGCATTATATTTTCAACTAATTATGGACACGTAAATGTGGGTGAATTATGTCCAAGTACAGCTAAGGAAATGATATGTAATATAACTGATTACTGTATCGTGGTACAGTAGATACAGTGGAGTCCGAAATTATTGACACTTGATAAAGATGAGCAAAACTTATGGTATGAAATAAATCATTCAAATACTGAGCTCTTTTGTATGCTCCAAACAAGTATTTTATACTAATACAAAGTAATAAAACATTTTCTCAAAGAGGTAGGGGTCAAAATTATTGACATCCTTGTTTTCAATACCTTTCAATACCTCACCTTGCGAGGATAACAGCACTGAGCCTTTTCTAAAATGTTTTAGGAGTTGGAGAACACACTGGGAGGGATCTTTCAGATCCTTGATATCCTTAGTCTGCACTTATGGACTGCCCTCTTCAATTCAAACCACACGTTTTCAATGGGTTTCAAGGCCAGAGACAGAGATGTCCATTGCAAAAGGTTATTGAAAGGTATGTCAATAATTCTGACCCCTACCTTTTGAGAAAATAAAATGTTACTTGTTAAACAAATCTCTTTCTCTGGGCAATTAAATTAGTATAAAATAACATAATTTCCGATTTGTCTTGTTGTATACAATATAGCTCAGTATTTTTTATAATACATTTTATACTGTCATATTCACTCGTCTTTATCAATGGTGTCAATAATTGCAGACCTCATTGTACATATAAGATTAATGACAGCAGTGTCCCTAGCTTACACTATGCCACTCATTTTATACTAATACAATTGCTCAGAGAAAGAGATTTGGTTTAACAAGTAACATTTCATTTTGTCAAAAGGTAGGGGTCAATGCAGTGCAGAGGGCTTTATATCTAAAACTTGAGAGGTCACTTTCCCTAGAAGCCAGAGAAAGTCGTGCTTCTTCATTAGCATAAGGACGGGGATGGGGTTATAGTGGACTCCAGCATAGGGACTAGGGGTTATGGTGGTAGACTCCAGCATAGGGACTAGGGGTTATGGTGGTAGACTCCAGCATAGGGACTAGGGGTTATGGTGGTAGACTCCAGCATAGGACATTAGGGGTTATGGTGGTAGACTCAGCAAAGGGACATTAGGGGTTATGGTGTAGACTCCCAGCATTGGGACATTAGGGGTTATGGTGGTAGACTCCAGCATAGGGACATTAGGGGTTATGGTGGTAGACTCCAGCATAGGAAAATTGGGGTTATGGTGGTAGACTCCAGCATAGGGACATTAGGGGTTATGGTGGTAGACTCCAGCATAGGGACATTAGGGGTTATGGTGGTAGACTCCAGCATAGGGACATTAGGGTTTGGTGGTAGACTCCAGCATGGGACATTAGGGGTTATGGTGGTAGACTCCAGCATAGGGACATTAGGGTTATGGTGGTAGACTCCAGCATAGGGACATTAGGGTTATGGTGGTAGACTCCAGCATAGGGACATTAGGGGGTTATGGTGGGTAGACTCCAGCATAGGGACATTAGGGGTTATGGTGGTAGACTCCAGCATAGGGAATAAGGGGTTATGGTGGTAGACTCCAGCATAGGGACTAGAGGTTATGGTGGTAGACTCCAGCATAGGGACTAGGGGTTATGGTGGTAGACTCCAGCATAGGGACATTAGGGGTTATGGTGGTAGACTCCAGCATAGGGACATTAGGGGTTATGGTGGTAGACTCCAGCATAGGGACATTAGGGTTTATGGTGGTAGACTCCAGCATAGGGACATAAGGGGTTATGGTGGTGACTCCAGCATAGGGACTAGAGGTTATGGTGGTAGACTCCAGCATAGGGACTAGGGGTTATGGTGGTAGACTCCGCATAGGGACTAGAGGTTATGGTGGTGGTAGACTCCAGCATGGGACATTAGGGGTTATGGTGGTAGACTCCAGCATAGGGACATTAGGGGTTATGGTGGTAGACTCCAGCATGGTACATTAGGGGTTATGGTGGTAGACTCCGGCATAGGGACATAAGGGGTTATGGTGGTAGACTCCAGCATAGGGTAGAGGTTATGGTGGTAGACTCCGGGCTAGGGACTAGGGGTTATGGTGGGTAGACTCCAGCATAGGAAACATTCGGGGTTATGGTGGTAGACTCCAGCATAGGATACATTAGAGGGGGTTATGGTGGTAGACTCCAGCATAGGGACCATTAGGGGTTATGGTAGGGTAGGAACTCCAGCATAGGGAAGAGGGGTTATGGTGGTAGACTCCAGCATAGGGACATTAGGGGTTATGGTGGTAGACTCCAGCATAGGGACATTAGGGGTTATGGTGGTAGACTCCAGCATAGGAACATTAGGGGTTATGGTGGAAGACTCCAGCATAGGGAAGTTAGGGGTTATGGTGGGTAGACTCCAGCATAGGGAAGTTAGGGGTTATGGTGGGTGGACTATTTGTGTTTTCCTCCTAATGCACTGAAAGCCTGTGGGCTCTGGCCAGGCCGACTGTGTGCTCGTCAGTAAAAGGGCAAACAGAGAATGAATAAGCCAGATATCCTTCATTACACACAGGCTTACAAACCTGTCCCCCTAAGACAGGTTATAAGGCACAAAAGCAAATGATTGACAGAAAGCCAGTCTGGAAGATGTACATATCACCGGAGAGAATATTTTTTAGACCGACAAATTGGAGTTTATTCACTTGTATTTTGTTTTCTAATGGAAGTGTCTGATGATGGTATAGTCACTTCAACGTACACATTGATGTATAATTGACTGTTCATAGATTAAAGAAGTTGTAAGTGACTTTATCAATGGTAACAACAGTAGCTGCTAATTTAGAAAAATAATGTATTGAATGTGTCTATTTCTTGTCTGTGCAGGGCCGTCTTGAGTTTTGCAAGCTGTCAGTCTTCTGGACCTGACGATGTTTCGTAAGAAGAAAAAGAAGAGGCCAGAGATCTCAACACCAAAGAACTTTGAGCATCGGGTGCACACCTCGTTTGACGCCAAGCGGTGCTGCTTTGTGGGCCTGCCGACCCAATGGCACAGTCTGATAGAGAACCTCCGTAGGCCCAAGCCTATGGTGGACCCCTCCCGGATCACCTCCGTGGAGCTCAAGCCAAAGAAGGTACTGGACCTTATTCTCAGCTCACTTTCCTGTTTGCACAGTTTTCTTTCTCTGAACGTATTATCTAACAGACAAAAAGAGCTGAGAATGTGTAGGATTTTATTTCTGAGAATATTCCAGTTTTAGTAAGCCTCAAAACCCTCCATCAAAAGTGTTTTTATCAGAGGCTATAACGCCCTTTAGATCTTCAGCAGAGTTACCCTGCTTTTGTAGTCTAAAGTTTCCCTAGTCCAGTGATGGCAGTGTGGTTGACAACACTTGCTGTTCTCCCTGTCATATTGCTTTCTTATCTATCACGGGGCTCAGCTAATGACCCTGCTGTGTACATTGACTGTACAACGCGAATCCTTGAAGTCTCCAAGATTTATTACTCCATGCAGAAAAATAATAACGATCCATGGCTAGATCGAGGGATAGAAAGTGCAGGTACAGCAGTGGAAATGCCAGTGAGCGAAAAAGCCTGCAAATCTAAGGATTTCTGCACTAGGCTGAATACTCATGCCGATATGCCCCTTATAAAAACACAACACATTTTCATTATCACCATTGGATACATTTCAGTTTTGCATTTCAAAATCCCAGTGTCAGCTTCTGAAGCAAGGTCATGGTTTTAACAGGATCATCAGGATTGAATTGGTAGTACAGGGGAGACTTGTGTTCTGTAAATAATGTAGCATTTCCGACAGAGGCAAAGGTTGGCGAGGTTACAAAAATAATTATTACATTTGAGACATTTGTACAATAATTCTCAATTTTGTCATTTGTAAAGAATTTGCAGTGGGATGTTAATTAGTTTGGCTAAGTTACCTATGCAGCTGTGAGAGCTGACCAGAGCACCATTCCAAAGACAGAGAAACATAGGAGACTCTTGTGATGATGAACAGAACTTTACTTTAACCAGAGATTGAGTAATCAGCCAATTGGCCTTTCTCTAATAGGTTCAACTGGTAGGCCCTTTGCCCAACACATTTCTTAAGTCTGTCATCTTGTTCTGTCAGGGCAAGGTAATGCTCTTTTTCTACGCCACTGCGATGTTTGCTACTTGAGATTTCACTCTTCAGAAAGAATCTATCCGTCATTACAGTTTTTATACAAGCCACATTGCAAAATAGAAGTGCCTGTGTGCAGTATGTTACAATCATTCCAGGTTGGCTGAACATTACTGCTTTCCTTTCAGACCATCGTGCGTGGGAGTATGATCGGTCATGGAGACTACATCTCAACCATGATCTCCGACATGAGCAGGTTGTCCGTGACCAGCTCCAACTCCCTGAGGAAGAGCAGCCCTTCGGCCAGGAAAAGGGCCCAGTCCCTGGGCAGGCTGGGGGAGGTGAAGGAGGGGGACACCTACCAGTATGAAGACCTGGGAGAAGATGAGCTGGAGCAGCAGCAGTGGAGAGACAGGGCTCATAACATCCACAGTGAGAGTGGGACGAGTATCACCCTACAGCCGAACGGAGTTCTCCCCAGGGCCAAGTCCACCTATGAAGTGAGCATCAGCTCTCTGGAGGGACCCCTGGCTCCATCCCAGCCAATGCAGGTGCCTATTAAGGGGGCTTATATCAGCTGTGAGGTGGGTAGCCCCACAGAGACACTGATGGTTAAGAGAGACTTCCAGGTGCCCAGGGTTATGCCACAAAAACAGAGGCCCATCTCATTCTTCTTCAGCCCAGCCATGGCTGTCCAGCATACCGACCATGGGGGTCATCCCCCTCCGGAGTACAGCACCAACCTCTACATCCACTCCCACAACAGCCCTGGCAGACCATACTCCTCCTACGACCTGAAGGTGAGCATATCACTTAATCATAATCTCTCATCTATATTTTAGATGGACATTGTCATAGGCCAGCGCGTTTGCTGCTATAACAGCCTCCACTCTTCTGAGAAGGCTTTCCACTAGATGTTGGAACATTGCTGCGGGGACTTGCTTCCATTCAGCCACAAGAGCATTAGTGAGGTCGGGCACTGATGTTGGGCAATTAGGCCTGGCTCGCAGTCGGCGTTCCAATTCATCCCAAAGGTGTTTGATGGGGTTGAGGTCAGGGCTCTGTGCAGGCCAGTCAAGTTCTTCCACCACAATCTCGACAAACCATTTCTGTATGGACCTCGCGTTGTGCATGGGGCATTGTCATGCTGAAACAGGAAGGGACTTCCCCAAACTGTTGCCACAAAGTTGGAAGCACAGAATCATCTAGAATGTCATTGTATGCTATATCGTTAAGATTTCCCTTCACTGGAACTAAGGGGCTTAGCCCAAAACCATGTAAAATAGCCCCAGACCATTATTCTTCCTCCACCAAACTTTACACTTAGCACTATGCATTGGGGCGGGTAGCGTTCTCCTGGCATCTGTAAAACCCAGATTCGTCCATTTGACGGCCAGATGGTGAAGCGTGATTCAACCCTCCAGAGAACACGTTTCCACTGCTCCAGAGTCCAATGGCGGAGAGCTATACACCAGTCCAGCCGACTCTTGGCATTGCGCATGGTGATCTTAGGCTTGTGTGCAGCTGCTCGGCCATGAAAAACCCATTTCATGGGGGAGAGCAATCCCAACCAATCACGAGTCAATCCCTCCCCAGTAGGCTCAGCTTTGCGGCTGAGCCATTGCTGCTCCTAGACGTTTCCACTTCACAATAAAAGCACCTACAGTTGACTGGGGCAACTCAAGCAGAGCAGAAATTTGATGAACTGACTTGGTGGAATCCTACATCTTATAGCAGCCTGCATTCCTGCATTCTACAGTTGATTGCTCAATTAATGCTGTTGGTTTTTTCGGGATGCTAAAATATGATTTGTGACTTTATTGCTTCAATGTGCTTGTAAACATTGAGAGATGCTATGTTTAGCATAATCTCAAGGGCACATTGAGGTACCTATGGCAACGTTTTAGCAGGGAGCGCACCAGGTGAAGTCAATGCATAGTGAGAGTGAAGCACTGTGATTTACATCCAGTAATAAAGCAAGCCAGGGACCCTGGGAAGACAGCCAACTCTACCTCTCTCTCTCTCTCTCTCTCTCTCTCTCTCTCTCTCTCTCTCTCTCTCTCTCTCTATCTCTATCTCTATCTCTATATCTATCTCTCTCTATCTTTGTTATCGTCCAGGAAGAGTCGGCTCTGAGGCACCACCAGTCAGGCTTCCTACCCAGCACCACCAGTAGTCCCTTCATGAGTGGCATCAGACCCCACAGGACGGTGCGCTCCTCAGCCAGCTACACCCTGGGACTGTCTCCCAACATGGGGCTGAGACCCAACGGCCCTGACCCCTTTCTGAGACACTCAGGCTGCCCTAATGCTCCCTTCCCCGGGCAGGACAGCCCCTCCCAGCTCCGGCCTTCCCCCACCGGCTCCCTGGCCTACAGCCCCCCAGGCACATGTTCCCCTGCCTTCAGACCCCCTCAGCACCCACAGAGGCCGCCACCAGACCCCCCCAAGGTGACCCATAAACAGTTTAAGGCTGCCCTGAACATGGTGGTGGACAAGGGAGACCCTCGGTCGTACCTGGAGAACTTTGTGAAGATTGGAGAAGGGTCCACAGGGGTGGTGTGTATCGCTCGGGAGAAACACAGCGGCAGGCAGGTGGCCGTGAAGATGATGGACCTGCGGAGACAACAACGTAGAGAGCTGCTTTTCAATGAGGTATGACGACCTCCAGTCAAAACTATCCTCAATGACCCCCTCAAAACACCACCCCGAATCACCAATAAATAATGCTGGGATACATCACATAAAAGAGCCCAGATGTTATGTATTTGTTGCCAGGTTTAACATGTTTATGCATTTTAAATTGTCAAATAAAATACAATAAAATACATTGAAACTGCTGGGTCAAATGCCCCCTTAGATCCATCTAGTTCTAGCGTAGAGATAGATAACACGTAGTCACTGTTTTGGGACACTGTAAAGTCCATGGAGAATAAGAGCACTGCCCACTGCCCACTGCACTGAGGCTAGGAAACACTGTCACCACCGATAAATCCATGATAATCAATCATTTCAATAAGCATTTCTCTACCTGGACCCGTACAAATCAGCTGGGCTAGACAATCTGGACCCTCTCTTTCAAAAAATCCGCCACCATTGTTGCAACCCCTATTACCAGTCTGCTCAACCTCTCTTTCGTATCGTCCGAGAACCCTAAAGATTGGAAAGCTGCCACGGTCATCCCCCTCCTCAAAGGGGGTGACACTAGACTCAAACTGTTACAGACCTATATCCATCCTGCCCTGCATTTCTAAAGTCTTCTAAAGCCAAGTTAACAGATCACTGACCATTTCGAATCCCACCGTACCTTCTCATCTGTGCAATCCGGTTTGCGAGCCGGTCACGGGTGTACCTCAGACACGCTCAAGGTATTAAACAATATCACAACAGCCATCGATAAAAGACAGTACTGTGCAGCCGTCTTCATCGACCTGGCCAAGGATTTCGACTCTGTCAATCATAATATTCTTATCGGCAGACTCAACAGCCTTGGTTTCTCAAATGACTGCCTCGCCTGGTTCACCAACTACTTCTCAGATAGAGTTCAGTGTGTCAAATTGGAGGGCTTGTTGTCCGGACCTCTGGGAGTCTCTATGGGGGTACCACAGGGTTCAATTCTCGGGCCGACTCTTTTCTCTGTATATGTCAACGATGTCGCTCTTGCTGCGGGTAATTCCCTGATCCACCTCTACGCAGACGACACCATTCTGTATACATCTGGCACTTCTTTGGACACTGTGTTAACAAACCTCCAAACGAGCTTCAATGCCATACAACACTCCTTCCGTGGCCACCAACTGCTCTTAAACGCTAGTAAAACTAAATGCATGCTTTTCAACCGATCACTGCTAGCACCCGCCCACCCGACTAGCATCACTACTCTGGACGGTTCTGACTTAGAATATGTGGACAACTACAAATACCTAGGGATCTGGCTAGACTGTAAACTTTCCTTCCAGACTCATATTAAACATCTCCAATCCAAAATTAAATCCAGAATTGGCTTCCTATATCGCAACAAAGCCTCCTTCACTCACGCCGCCAAACATACCCTCGTAAAACTGACTATCCTACCGATCCTTGACTTCGGCGATGTCATTTACAAAATAGCCTCCAACACTCTACTCAGAAAACTGGATGCAGTCTATTACAGTGCCATCCGTTTTGTCACCAAAGCCCCATATACCACCCACCACTGCGACCAGTATGCTCTCGTCGGCTGGCCCTCGCTACATATTCGTCGCCAGACCCACTGGCTCCAGGTCATCTATAAGTTTTTGCTAGGTAAATCTCTGCCTTATCTCAGCTCACTGGTCACGATAACAATACCCACCCGTAGCACGCTCCAGCAGATATATCTCACTGGTCATCCCCAAAGCCAACACCCCCTTTGGCCGCCTTTCCTTACAGTTCTCTGCTGCCAATGACTGGAACGAATTGCAAAAATCGCTGAAGATGGAGACTTATATCTCCCTCACTAACTTTAAACATCAGCTATCTGAGCAGCTAACCGATCGCTGCAGCTGTACACAGCCTATCTGTAAATAGCCCATCCAATCTATCTACCTCATCCCCATATTGTTTTCATTTACTTTTTTGCTCTTTTGCGAACCAGTATTTTTACTTGCCCATCATCATCTGCACATCTATCACTCCAGTGTTAATTTGCTAAATTGTAATTACTTCGCTACTATGGACTATTTATTGCCTTACCTCCTCACTCCATTTGCACACACTGTATATAGACTTTTTTTCTATTGTGTTATTGACTGTACGTTTGTTTATTCCTTGTGTAACTCTGTGTTGTTGTTTGTGTTGCACTGCTTTGCTTTATCTTGGCCAGGTCGCAGTTGTAAATGAGAACTTGTTCTCAACTGGCCTACCTGGTTAAATAAAGGTGAAAAAAAATAAAATGTTTCCCAGACAATAATACCCAAATAAACTTTTTTTGCCCATGAGTACCCTCTCGAAATCATCAGGTACGTTACATGACACCTCTGTTATCAACTGTATGTGTTTGTCCAGGTGGTGATAATGAGGGACTACCAGCACAGGAACGTGGTGGAGATGTTTAAAAGTGCCATGGTAGAGGAGGAGCTCTGGGTCATTATGGAGTACCTACAGGGTGGAGCACTAACCAACATCGTGTCTGAGACCAGGTATGGAGACACTGCACAGACTTGACCTACACAGCCAGAAATAACTGCTGTCATACTGGGGGCAAATTGTATTGAGGGGTCAATATAATGTCAAATATAGGCATTTTTAAGAGACAAGACTTCAAGGACATGTGTGACAGAAGCATGGAGCAAAATTCTTGTTATGTTTTCAGTACCTATTTTCACCATTAAGTGGTAGTGTGGTACTAATTAGTTGAGAGGACAGGCAAGTATGCACAGTCACTCTCATTCTCACTGCCACTTTAGCAAAACACTGTCCTCCTATGGGAAAATATCATCTGATAACATAATTCAATTTGTGTATGTTCAAATGAAATGTGGTGAAATTAATTTAGTCCCAAAACACAATTTTATCTATGCTCTCATCTTGTTCAGTACTGTATATCAGATACTCTAGAAATGCATAAACAAAAGCAAGAAAATGGCCCACTCGATATTAGACACGAGGAATTGTCAGTGAATTTTAACTCTACCTGTCAATATATTTTAAATTCCAAACTCAAAGTTGGCTCATTCACAATACAGAGACAGGAGTTGACCTCAGAGCCTAGAGACATGGGGACTGAGTGCATTTCTAACTGACATATAAAAATGGGCCAGATCACATTGGCTGTCATTTTCAGTTTTTGTCAGCAGAACCCAAGATTTGCTAAATTATAGCTCCTTCATACTCCAATCCAACCCCAAATAAGATTGTTAAACAATCAATAAAGCTATTAGCCATAACTCTAAAAAAAAAAAAATTCTGGTGTGTTTCTGTAACACAGTTCTTCAGTGTTCAAAATCAGCTAGGCTATATTTTCATAATGCAAACACGAGATACTGTGAATGCATGTAGTTGTCTGAACCTCACCTATACCACCCACCACTACACTCTTCGAAAAAAAGGTTATATCTAGAACCTAATAGAGTTCTCCGACTGTCCCCATAGGATAACATTTTAAAGAAACCTTGATGGTTCCACGTAGAACCGTTTTGGGCTCCATGTAGAACCCTATCCACAGAGGGTTCTACATGGAACCCAACATGGTTCTACCTGGAACCAAAAATAGTTATCCTATGGGGACAGCCAAAGAACCCTTTCAGAACACCATACATCACCTCGGTGATGTGACAGCAGCCATTTTGCAGTGCAGGGAAAAGATAGCGCCGAAGAACATGGCTGACGTTTTACATTCTTCCAACCAATTGTGCTATTTTGTTAGTTTTTTTGTGTTTTGTGTAACTTGTTTTTTTACGTATTTTGTACATAATGTTGCTGCAACCGTCTCTTATGACCGAAAATAACTTCTGGACATCAAAACAGCGATTACTCACCGCGGACTGGAATAAACGTTTTCCTTTAACGAGTCTGACGACAAGGATATACTGCTTTCACAGCCCAGATCCCTGTCATTTGCTTGAAGAAAAGACGCAGGAAAAGGGGCCGCATATCGGGCTGCCTTCTGAGAATCCATAGGCGAGCGAGTAAACTCCCACTACTATCCATTCTTCTTGCTAACGTGCAGTCATTGGAAAATAAAATTGATGACCTACGATTTAAGATTATCCTACCAACAAGACATTAAAAACTGTAATATCTTATGTATCACCGAGACGTGGCTGATCGACGATACGAATAATATAGAGCTGGCGGGATTTTCCATGCACCGGCAGAACAGAGAAGCTACGTCTGGTAAAACGAGGGGTGGGGATGTGTGTCTATTTGTCAATATCAGCTGGTGTGCGATGTCTAAATTTAAAGAAGTCTTGAGGTATTGCTCGCCTGAGGTAGAGTACTTTATGATAAGCTGTAGACCACACTATCTACCAATAGAGTTCTCATCTATATTATTCGTAGCCGTCCATTTACCACCACAGAACAAAGCTGGCACTAAGACCGCTCTCAACCAACTCTATAAGGCCATAAGCAAAGAAGAAAATGCTCAACCAGAAGCGGCACTCCTAGTGGCCTGGGACTTTAATGCAGGTAAACTTAAATAAATGTTTACCAGCATGTCACATGTGCAACCAGAGGAAAAAAATCCTAATCCCACCTTTACTCCACACACAGAGATGCATACAATGCTATCCCCCGCCCTCCATTTGGCAAATCTGACCATAATTCTATCCTCCTGATTCCTGCTTACAAGCAAAAACTAAAGCAGGAAGTACCAGTGACTCGCTCAATACGGACGTGGTCAGATGACGCGGATGCTACATTACAGGACTGTTTTGCTAGCACAGACTGGAATATGTTCCGGATTTCATCCAATGGTATTGAGGAGTACACCACCTCAGTCATCGGCTTCATCAATAAGTGCATCGACGATGTCCCCCCCATAGTGACCGTACGTACATATCCCAACAAGAAGCCATGGATTACAGGCCACATCCGCATCGAGCTAAAGGCTATAGATGCCACTTTCAAGGAGCGTGAGACTAATCTGGACTCTTATAAGAAATCCTGCTATGTCCTCAGACAAACCATCAAACAAGCAAAGCGTCAATACAGGATTAAGATAGAAACCTATTACAGCTGCTCTGACACAGGTCAGATGTGGCAGGGTTTGAAAACTATTACGTACTACAAAGGGAAACCTAGTCGCAAGCTGCCCAGTGATGTGAGCCTACCAGACGAGCTAAATGCCTTTTATGCTCGATTCGAGGCAAGCAACACTGAAGCATGCACGGGAGCATCATCTTTTCTTGATGACTGTGAGATAACGCTCTCGGTAGCCGATGTGAACAAAACCTTTAAACAGGTCAACATTCACAAAGCCGTTGGGCCAGACGGATTACCAGGACGTGTACTCAAAGTATGTGTGGACGAACTGTCAAGTGTCTTCACTGACATTTTCAATGCAGACCACCATAGTCCCTGCGCCCAAGGAAGCGAAGGTAACCTGCCTAAATGATTACCGCCCCGTAGCACTCACGTTAGTAGCCATGAAGTGCTTTGAAAGGCTGGTCATGGCTCACATCAACAGCATTCTCCCGGACACCCTAGACCCACTCCAATTCGCATACCGCCCCAACAGATCCACAGATGATGCAATCTCAATCGCACTCCACACTGCCCTTTCCCACCTGGACAAAAGGAACACCTATGTGAGAATGCTGTTCATTGATTACAGCTCAGTGTTCAACAACATAGTGCCCACGAAGCTCATCACTAAGCTAAGGACTCTGGGACTAAACACCTCCCTCTGCAACTGGATCCTGGACTTCCTGACGTGCCGCCCCCAGGTGGTAAGAGAAGGCAACAACACTGGGGCCCCTTAATACTGGGGCCCCTCAGGGGTGTGTACTTAGTCCCCTCCTGTACTCTCTGTTCACCCACGACTGCGTGGCCAAACACGACTCCAACACCATCATTAAGTTTGCTGACGACACAACAGTGGTAGGCCTGATCACCGACAACGACAAGACGGCCTATAGGGCTGGCAGTGTGGTGCCAGGACAACAACCTCTCCCTCAATGTGAGCAAGACAAAGGAGCTGATCGTGGTCTACAGGAAAAGGCGGGCTGAACGGGCCCCCATTAACATCGATGGGGCTGTAGTGGAGCGGGTCAAGAGTTTCAAGTTCCTTGGTGTCCACATCACCAACAAACTATCATGGTCCAAACATACCAAGACAGTCGGGAAGAGGGCACGTCAAAACCTTTTCCCCCTCAGGAGACTGAAAAGATTTGGCATGGGTCCTCAGATCCTCAAAAGGTTCTACAGCTGCACCATCGGGAGCATCCTGACCGGTTGCATCACAACCTGGTATGGCAACTGCTCGGCATCTGACCATAAGACGCTACAGAGGGTAATGCGTACGGCCCAGTACATCACTGGGGCCAAGCTTCCTGCCACCCAGGACCTATATAATAGGCGGTGTCAGAGGAAAGCCCATTAAATTGTCAGAGACTCCAGTCACCCAAGTGTGACTGCTACCGCACAGCAAGCAGTAGCGGAGCGCCAAGTCTAGGACCAAAGGCTCCTCAACAGCTTCTACCCCCAAGCCATAAGACTGCTGAACAATTCATAAAATCGCCAATGGACTATTTACATTGACCCCCCCTTTTGTACACTGCTGCTACTCGCTGTTTATTATCTATGCATAGTCACTTCACCCCTACCTACATGTACAAATTACCTAAACTAACCTGTAAACCCGCACACTGACTCGGTACCGGTACCCCCTGTATATAGTCTCGTTATTCTTATTGTGTTACTTTTTATTCTTATTTTTTACTTTTGTCTATTTGGTAAATATTTTCTTAACTCTTCTTGAACTGCACTGTTGGTTAAGGGCTTGTAAGTAAGCATTTCACGGTCAGGTCTACACTTGTTGTATTTGGCGCATGTGACAAATAAAGTTTGATTTGATATATCAGTGTCACTCTCCTATGCAGGCTGAGTGAGGAGCAGATAGCCACAGTCTGTGAGGCTGTGCTGCAAGCCCTGGCCTACCTTCACTCCCAGGGGGTTATCCACAGAGACATCAAGAGTGACTCTATACTGCTAACACTGGATGGGAGGGTAAGTCTCTCTCTCTCTCTCATAAGTATTTTTAATTCAGTTGAGAAAAACACACCTGTTTATAATTTAATTTTAATGTCCCTGTATAGATCAAGCTGTCCGACTTTGGGTTCTGTGCTCAGATCAGTAAAGACATCCCTAAAAGGAAGTCTTTAGTGGGAACACCCTACTGGATGGCTCCGGAGGTCATCTCTAAATCACCATACAGCACTGAGGTGAGAAAGAAGATATTCAAAACAACTTTGTATCCTAACAAACTGTACATGTATATTACTGCATACTAATGACATACTAGCTGTATCCAAACAAATACTTATGATGTCCAGTATTCATGTGCATGTCAACACTGACTGAAGGTGATGTTAGAATATACTGGTTTGTCGTGTCTGCCAGGTAGATGTGTGGTCTCTGGGTATCATGGTAGTTGAGATGGTGGATGGAGAGCCCCCCTACTTCAGTGAGACCCCTGTTGCAGCCATGAGAAGACTGAGGGATGAGCCAGCTCCCACTGTACGGAACACAACACAGGTCAGAGGTCAAACAGAATACATACATAGAGGGACTCCCGAATGGCGCAGCGGTCTAATGCACTGCATCGCAGTGTTGCTGCGTCACTACAGCCTGGGGCTGTGTCATTACCGGCCGTGACCGGGAGTCCCATAGGGCGGCAACCGGGTTAGGGGAGGGTTCGGCCGGGGGGGCTTTATTTGGCTCATCGCGCTCTAGCAACTCCTTGTGGCGGGCCGGGCGCCTGCAGGCTGACTTTGGTTGTCAATTGAACAGTGTTACCTCCGACACATTGGTGCAGCTGGCTTCCGAGTTACGCGAGCGGGTGTTAAGAAGTGCGGTTTGGCGGTTCATGTTTTGGAGGACGCATGACATGTCCTTCACCTCTTTCGAGCTCGTTGGGGAGTTGCAGTCATGAGACAAGATCGTAATCACGAAATTACGAAAAAGGGGGGTAAAAAAATATTTTCAAAATAAAATAATACATACATGGAGAGATACACCTTTTCTCTATTTCAACATGTCTGCTGAATTAACTTGGACCTCACACTTTGTGTAGGTCTCCCCGGTGTTGAAGGACTTCCTGGACCGTATGTTGATCCGAGACCCAGTGGAGCGGGCCAGCGCCACAGACCTGCTAGAACACCCCTTCCTCCTACAGAGCGGCTCCCCGCAGTGCCTGGTGCCCCTGGTGGAACAGTACCGCAAGCGCATGTCCCGCTGCTGATTTCCCCCCCCCCCTTGATGGAACCCTGATCTGGGATTACTACTGTACCCTGTGTGACCTGCCCAGGCCCAACCCAGCCAGCACCTATCCCAGTGAGGGAGCAGCACCAGAGAGCAGACCCAGAGAGCCTGGTGCTGCTACAGAGCTCATGGCAGCAGGCCATGACAGTGACAGTGACACAGCCTGGGCCTGCAAATCTAAGAAGCACTTTAGCAGTGAGTTGGCGTAGTGTTACGGAAGCATGCAAACAAACAGTATTCCTCACTCATCTCAACAACGTCTGGGCCTATCCAATGGAATTCCTCTCGACATAACAACAATCTAACATTGGTGCATTATATGAAGCTTGAAATCCAAGGGAACTGTAAACTGTAGCCTATTGTGAACCTTTACCATAATTGAGCAGTTTCCCATCGTAGTGTTTGGATATTAGTTGTGTATTTTCAGCTTGTGCTATAGGCTCAAGCTGTGGTAGCTCATGACTTTGAGAGAAGCGTAATGTTACATACCTCTACAACCATATGGGACACTGACTGAAGTTCAGTGAAACCTTGCACCTTGTCAGTGAACAATTTGCATGGCCAAATGAAGGCACACCTGGCCTGATCGGAATGTTTAAAACGTGCTACTGAGAGATGACATGAGAGACATCCTCCAACATCACCATGACAAATGTGTAGATGGGTTGGCTGTTTGTTTTTATTGGGCTCAATGAATCATATTCCTTTTAATATTTATCCTATTTTGCTTTCCGAAAAGGATTGTGAACTGTTTGTAGCCTAAGATGTGAAATTGCAAATAAGTTAACATTTTTCATTATCAACTTGAAACGTAGCGGTTGAACAAATAATGTAAATACAGATACTGTATATTAGGACTTACTACTTGCAGAGCCATTGTATAGTTAGTTATATGGGATGAA
Organism: Salvelinus sp. IW2-2015; assembly: GCF_002910315.2. NCBI lineage: Eukaryota > Metazoa > Chordata > Actinopteri > Salmoniformes > Salmonidae > Salvelinus > Salvelinus sp. IW2-2015. The sequence goes on from NC_036849.1 coordinate 20,473,673, forward strand.
TTTTACTTAATTTTGAAAGTGTGTGTGTTTACGCTTGGATGCTGTGTTGGTGTTGCCTCAAACATCCCTTCCACTGTGTTGTGACTGACTTTTGAAACTACAGGATGTGTTTGTTGCTACTGAAGATGTGTGTGTGTGTGTGTGTGAAGTATTTGCATTGGTTTGAATAGATAAAGCACACAGGCTTGGCATGTGATGCTGAAGAACATCCACCAGCTGAGAGCACATTGCACATTGTCTTTGTATTCTTACCAGTGACACAACATATTTCATGTATTTGTATTTCTATGTCGGACATTCATGAAAAAGAGAATTATACATTATTTACATTTTCTAAAAATCAATAAATAATGCATATTGACTCTTGATCTTGATAATCTAAGCACTGCTATTTTGTTCCAATTCAGTTTGATGTTTAATGCCCCCTTTCACACAGTTGTATCTCTCTCTCTCTCATCTCTCTCTCTCACATACACACATCATATCAAATGCAGAAATGAGAATTCTGTCACATTTTTCTATATTTTAATAAATATTACATAGCATAGCTTGTGCATATTAACATCATGATTCATTGTAAATAATTATACATGACAGGCTTACCTAGAATATAGGCTACATATTCCATAGTATAATAGTATAATATAACATTATTTTTGACAAATAAAAGCGACACTGCCATCATTACGATTGATGTATATAGCACATGACTGAATGGACAGACAAAGCAATGGGCTATGTTCATTAGACTGAAGAAACAAGAGTTTAGATAGAGCTATATCGTTATTTTACAATCTAAGAATAAAGGAGATAAGTTACCACACTGCTTGAACATGTGGAATCTAAAGTGCTTTATCAAATCGACTTCTCCTAATTCTTCAAATTGAACAATTGGTTTCCCTGTTACTCCAGAGAGACAACTTGGGAAGTGCTCTCAAATTCACACTTCACCCCGCTAATGCTGTCCACGCTTGGCTGACTGTTAACTCTCTGATGCGTGTGGGAAAAGGGAAAAGTCTCGGACCGGGACATCCTCCCTCTGCCCTGTGAGGAACCGGAGGAACAGTCAATTACCAGTCTCATGAACTCGGGGGCAGTGAATCGCCGCAGTAATCTGGTCCCCAGCCCGGTGAACCCCGGTGGACGGACAGGAATCTTCTCCGGCTCCATCTCTGCTCTGTGGAAGAGTAGTTTGTTGAGTCGCCCGTTCGGCGGGAGGCTGCCGCGCTTCTGACTCCCTCTCCTGCTTGATTGAGCGACGTCATTATTATCATTTTTTGGCGCCGTGATGGAATCCTCGGGTGCTCTCTGAGATTTATTTTTACAGATTAAAAGTGCTTTTGGTGCCGTGACGGTTTTGTCAGTGTCGTTTGTCACCTCCCAGGTGCTCTTTTGACATTCAATCTTTGCTATCAGGGATCTCTCGTCCTGCAGCGAGGCTCTCTTTAATTTACTGCCTGATAGGCTCATGTCACACACATCACCCTGATAGGACTGCTTTCTGCTGCTCAGGAGGTCCAGGTTAAATGGCTTTGCTTTGTCCCAGAGTGGAATACTCTCTGGCTCCTCCTGTTTCATTCCTCTGTGTCTGTTGACATCTTTCTGGCATGGCTCTGGGTGATGGCTCAGTGTTTTAACCCCCCTCATGTCCTGTAGCTTATGGTTCTGTATCTGTTTGGCTGTGAATATGTCATCCTGTTCTTCTTCTGACAGGGCCCTCTCAAGGTGATTCCTATCTAGAGACTGATTCTGGCATCTGATGCGCGCCCACAGTTTGTTACTGTCCCCGACCCTCAGCTGTCTCTGGAACACGCCAGGCAGATGGTCTTCATCCTGGCTCTGGAACTGTTTAGAGAACCTCTCCAGAACCTGCCTGGGGAGCTTGTTGGGCTGCTGCCACTCTGTCCCGGCCTCCATCCCAAATCCGACCTCCCCTAGTGGGTCATCTGACACTACCCCCCTCCTCCCAGAGTTCAGGGCCTGGACACAGTGGTCATGCCCAAAGAATTTGGCCACCTGGATGGCAGAGTGGCCAGCCTGATTGGTGCGGTCCAGTCTCAGGCCCATTCTTTTGAATGCCCTGACCAGGAACTCCAACACGTGGCTGTGGCCGGTGTAGGCTGCGTACATCAGGGCGCTGTTCCCCCAGGCGTCAGATACATCAGGGTCGGCGTTGAACTGCACCAGAAGTTTGACCACGTCCAGGTGGCCCAGCTCACAGGCCAGGCTCAAGGAGGTACGCCCGTGCTCATCCTGGCAATTCACGTCGGCCCCTTTTTCCAGCAGCAGGCGGGTAAACTTGGCCCGGCCCCCGGGGTCCTGCAGGCAAACAGCGAACATCAAAGGGGTACGGCCATTTTCCGTCTTGGAGTTGATTATGCGGTTGTCCAGCGCATCCAGGACGAAGCGCGCCAGGTGCACTTTGCCATCGTGCATGGCATCCAGGAAGGTCTTKGTGCCAGAGCCCTGGCGCAGATCCTTAGGTCTCATCATGCTTGACGGTAACTTCTGGTGGTGAGCCTCAGACTCTTCTGAGATAGGAACGGAGAGTGAATCAGGGCCCCCTCTGTGTTGACAGTGAGTGTATTTACCTCAGAGTGAGCCTCAGCGAGGAGCTGCCTGTGCTTTTATACCTCTCTCTCTACACACCCTCCCCGCGTTGTCAAGGAAACAGCCATCTGAGGTCCATTATGCTGCTGCAACATCCATTCAGAATAACCTCCCTCCGCCGGGAGGAAATATATGCTATTTGAACTGAATAATTACTCAAGGAGAAAAACATTGCTGCGTTTTTGATGTGTGCCAGGTTAAAGCGGCTGCAAAGGAGGTGCTTAAATCAGTCTCTTTTCCCCCCAGGTTTAATACCATTCTTTCACATACAGCTCTAATTAAATTTAGCACTCTCTCACATGGGTCAAAATAGAAAGCTTGGATTTTCTATTTATACCATTTCGTTGCTAAAGGTCAGCTAATCTTGCATGATATGAATGTTTTAAATAATGTATTATATTATGACTTATACATATGCATGATTATAGTTTCTTCTCTTACCAAAGTTTTGAGAGAATAATATAGTAAAGTCAGGTTTGGAGCACTGATTTAGCTTTTTAAGACAGAATGGAAATGTGAGTTTTCATCACTGCACAGGTGCCAAAAACACCATCCCACCCCTATGATACAGCTCCAGTGAATTGAGGTATTATTTACATACTGTAGCGACTCCCCTCTACTCCCCGTTCCAGGAAACCTGGCCCTCACTGCCTTTGATCACTTTGATCTCTGTAATCAGTGACAAGAACTCTGTTTGTACGACAACGTCTATTATTTTTCCATGTAACCTGCTGCATGCTGTGATACTAATAATGTGTCATGTTCTGTCCACGTGACAGGAGAGAGGTCTCTGAACATGGCTATCGTGATGAATACTGTATTGAGGAAAATGTTTTTTCAATGCTTTATTTGTCCTGTTGAAGTGTTTTGCAACCAACTGATTTTTAAATCACTGTTATTTTTTGTTTTTCATATACACTGGGTTTAAAAACATTAGGAACACCTGCTCTTTCCATGACGTAGACTTACCAGGTGAATCCAGGTGAAAGCTATGGATGAATGGGCAAGACAAAATATTTAATTGCCTTTGAACGAGGTATAGAAGTAGGTGCCAGGCACACCGGTTTGAGTGTGTCAAGAACTGTAACACTGCTGGGTTTTTCACGTTCAACAGCTTCTCGTGTGTATCAAGAATGGTCCACCACCCAAAGGACATCCAGCCAATGGCAGGCCAATGGTAAAAAAAATTGTAATTGATGAAAGAGGACAAAGAAGGCTGACAAATTGTGTAGCGCAACAGACTGGCTACAGATAGTCAACTGACAGTCCAGTACAACATTAGTGCCCAAAGACCCATTGTCACGCCCTGGCCTTAGTTATCTTTGTTTTCTGTAATATTTTGGTTAGGTCAGGGTGTGACAGGGGGGATGTTTGTGTATAGTTGTCTCGTCTGGGGTGGTTGTATGGTATAGGGGGTTTTGGTAGAGTGTATGGGTTTGTGTTGAGTGTAGGTGTCTAGGTAAGTCTATGGTTGCCTGAATGGTTCTCAATCAGAGACAGCTGTCATTCATTGTCTCTGATTGGGAGCCATATTTAAGGCAGCCATAGGCAKTAGGCTWTTGTGGGTAATTGTCTATGTGTAGTGTTYAGTGTCAGCACTATTTGTTTGAATAGCTTCACGGTTGTTTTTGTTCGTCTTCAAAATAAAAAGAAGATGTCGTTCTATCACGCTGCGCCTTGGTCCTCTATTCAAAACTATGATGATCGTGACACCCATAAAAGAATGTACAACTCGTCTTACCTTGACACGAATGGGGTATGGCAGCCGATGACCTCAGAGTTCAACTTCTTTCAGCAAAAAACAAGAAACTGCGATTGCAGTGGGCTAAGGAATGAACACTGGACACTGGAAAATTGCAAAAACATTGTCTGGTCTGATGAATTTCACGCTGATGGGAGGACTAGGGTATGGCGAAAACCACATGAGTACATGCATCCATTATGCCGCGTGTCAACATTTCAGGCTATTGTTGATGGTGTGGGGTAGTTTCCATTGCACACATTGGGCGCCTTGATAAAATTGGAGCAACATTTGAATGCCACAGGATATCTGAACATCAGTGCCAATCAGATGCATCCCTTCATGAGAGCAATGTATCCATCTGCAAATGTATTTTTTTCAGTAGGATAATGCCCAATGTCACAAGGTTAGGATTATACAGGAATGGTTCCGTGAACATTACATTTTACATTTTAGTCATTTAGCAGACACTCTTATCCAGAGCGACTTACAGTAGAGTGCATACATTTTATTACATTTTACATACTGAGACAAGGATATCCCTACCGGCCAAACCCTCCCTAACCCGGACGACGCTATGCCAATTGTGCGTCGCCCCACGGACCTCCCGGTTGCGGCCGGCTGCGACAGAGCCTGGGCGTGAACCCAGAGACTCTGGTGGCGCAGCTAGCACTGCGATGCAGTGCCCTAGACCACTGCGCCACCCGGGAGATCGTGATGGTGAATTCCGCTTACTGCAGTGGCCTGCCCAGTCACCAGATCTCAATACAATTGAGAATCTGTGGGGTGAGATGGAACGAGCTATACAGTATAGAGATCCACTGTAGGCCAACTTGTGGGAAGCATTGGAGCATTGGAAGCATCGGAGTCAACATGAGCCAGCATCCCTGTGGAACGCTTTTGACACCTTGTAGAGTCCATGCCCTGACGAATTGAGGCTGTTCTGATGGCAAAAGGGGATGCAACTCAATATTAGGAACATGTTCCTAATGTTTTGTACACTCAGTGTACATAGTTCATTCATTTGATGGTGTTGTTCAAAAACCTTATTCATGTTCCCCTCAGCAATTCCTTTCAACAAGTTTATTGTTTCAGGTTCAATGGCATTGACCTGTAAGAGCGCAGCAACCAGGCTCCTGGAAGAGGAGATTTAGAGGAAGGAATGGGGATGAATCAGCCCATTCTCTCTGAAAGCCGCCCCACCAACATCACCAGACAAGCTCTTTCCTCGAACCTGCAAAGCCAAAGGAAACAAGTGTGCACGCTGAATACCTAGTAAAGGGAGCGAGCATGATGCAGACAACACCAAAAGAACCAGGCATGCTGAGGACTGCCCAAAGTAGGGTGCAATGGAGAGGAGCGATGGGCCCAAGTAAAGTAAGTAAACTTTCATTAACCTGTGACAATTCCAAAAATGTGTCAACTGGTGTAGTTAACCACCAGCAGTATAACATGTCTCCAACACACTAACACAACTTGTCCTGAATTCTAGTAAGTAGAAAATGCTTAAGGTAAAAAAGGCGATTTTTAACTCATGTCCAGCAGCACCGCCCTCCACGCCTTCTGATGATTTTAATTAGGTTTTAATTGCTAATATAAAAGACAGCAGGAGCAAAGCCGGACCCAGATAGTGTAGGTGAGAGAAGCAGCACTTCCTTACTGTTCACCAGCCGGTCAACATGTCTCTTCATCAAAACCCACAGCAGGTCTCTGATGAGCCAGATCCATTATCTCACCATTACATCTAAGATTTCCCTTCAGATAGATTTGATCAGAGGCAATGTGATACAAATAGGACTGAAGCTTACTCATGCAACGACTGACAGTAAGAGTTTATATCTGGTTGTATTTGTATTAGTATTTATTATGGATCCCCATTAGCTGTGTATAGTGCACATGCTATCATGTGTCTGTGCCTATGTTTGTGTTGCTTCACAGTCCCCGCTGTTCCATAAGGTTTTTTTTAATCTGTTTTTTAAATCTAATTTTACTGCTTGTATGAGTTACTTGATGTGGAATAGAGTTCCATGTAGTCATGGCTCTATTTAGTACTGTGCGCCTTCCATAGTCTGTTCTGGACTTCGGGACTGTGAAGAGACCTCTTGTGGCATGTCTTGTGGGGTATGCATGGGTGTCCGAACTGTGTACCAGTAGTTCAAACAGAGAGCTCGGTGCATTCAACATGTCAATACCTCTCATAAATAAAAGCAGTGATGAAGTCAATCTCTCCTCCACTTTGAGCCAGGAGAGATTGACATGCATATTATTTATATTAGTTCTCTGTGTACATCCAAGGGCCAGCCGTGCTGCACTGTTCTGAACCAATTGCAATTTCCTTTTTTTGTGGCACCTGACCACATGACTGAACAGTAGTCCATGTTCAACAAAACTAGGGCCTGTAGGACCTGCCTTGTTGACAGTGCTGTCAAGAAGGTAGAGCAGCGCCTTATCATGGACATACTTCTCCCCATCTTAGCTACTGTTGTATCAATATGTTTTGACTATGACAGTTTACAATCCAGCTTTACCCCAAGCAGTTTAGTCACCTCAACTTGCTCAATTTCCACATTATTTATTACATGTTTTAGTTGAGGTTAGGGTTTAGTGAATGATTTGTCCTAAATACAAAGCTTTTAGTTTTAGAAATATTTAGGACTAACTTATTCCTTGCCACCCAATCTGAAACTAACAAAGAGTTGCATTAATTTCCGTTGCTGTAGTAGCTGACGTATAGTGTTGAGTCATCCGCATACATAGACACTCTGACTTTCCTCAAAGCCAGTGGCAATTCATCAGTAAAGACTGAAAAAAGCAATGGGCCTAGACAGCTGCCTTGGGGAATTCCTGATTGTACTTGGATTATGTTGGAGAGTCTTCCATTAAAGAACACCCTCTGTGTTCTGTTAGATAGGTAACACTTTATCCACAATATAGCAGGGGGTGTAAAGCCATAAAACATACGTTTTTCCAGCAGCAGACTATGATCGATAATGTCAAAGCCCCCACAATCTTTTCATCATCAATTTCTCTGTCAATCATCTGTGCCTTGACACGATCCTGTCTCGGCCGTCTACGAACAATTCCTTTGACGTCATAGCTTGGTTTTTGCTCTGACATGCACTGTCAACTGTGGGACCATGTATAGACAAGTGTGTGCCTTTCCAAATCATGTCCAATCAATTGAATTGATCCAGTTGTAGAAACATCTCAAGGATGCTCAATGGAAACAGGATGCACCTGAGCTCAAGTTCAAGTCTCATAGCAAAGGATCTGAATACTTACATGTATATAAATAAGGTTTATTATTTTTAATACATTTGCAAAAATGTCTTAACCTGTTTTCGCTTTGTCATTATGGGGTATTGTGTGTAGATTGATGAGGGCAAAATATATATTTTATCCATTTTAGAATAAGGCAGTAACGTAACAAAATGTGGAAAAAGTCAAGGGGCCTGAATACTTTCCGAATGCACTGTATATGTTATTATAAACTGGGTGGTTCAAGCCTTGAATGCTGATTGACTGACAGCCGTATATCAGACTGTATACCACGAGTATGACAAAACATTTATTTTTACTGCTCTAATTACGTTGGTAACCAGTTTATAATAGCAATAAGGCACCTCAGGGGTTTTTGGCATATGTCCAATATACCACAGCTAAGGACTGTATCCAGGCACTCCGTGTTGCGTCGTACAATATTGCTTAACTATAACACCAGAGAAGTAAAAAAAAAAAAAAAAAGCAATAAGTTGAGCAATCATACATTAGCAATCATACAAACAAAAATCTATGAAGGCCTAAGCTCTATTTTCTTGCCACTCTCCCTCTGTGGGGCTTTCTCGGCTGCTCTGATTCAGTAGTGTCAATTTCCTGAGATACAGCTTTTCCCTTTAGGGGCGCTTTTCCCCTTCCTTTTGTAGCTGCCACAACTGTAGCTTCTGAGATGGTCTCTGGCACTTCCTGCGTGATAGTAGGAGACAGAGTAGTGCTAGTGGCCTCAATGGGAGCTGCATCAGTAGACTTTGCTCTTCGTGTTGTTTTCTTGACAAGTTCCTTTTTCATATGGAACTGTTAGCAGGTAGAGGTGTGTCTGTGATGACCAATACAGCACGGCTTGGAACTCTGCTCCAATCCGTATCCAGGATCAAACAACCCATTTTATAATATATCATTGTAGTGCAGGTATGTAATAATGTGGTCTTAGCAAATATTTGAAAAAATATTTTAATTATGGTTCTACATTCACCCTCTTGATTTCAAGGATACATTTCCCCGTCTACCCTCAAATATTTTAGGCTTTTCCCTTCAAAAACAATTCTCAGTAACCGATCCCAAGGGGTAACTTAACTCCAGAGGACCTCAGTTGTATTTTCTGGTAAAAGCACAGACTGAGTGGTGTGTCAGCGCTGAATGTCCTCAGAGACAGCTGATTTATCCCTTTAGGCCCAGGACAGCCAGTGTCTCCGCTTCTCACCACCATCCTACTTTAATTACTGCTAACGCGCGCTCTCCATACCAATGAGCCATTGTGTTTATGATGCAACCTCTGTCTCTTCCAATGCTTATAAGATCTTAATCAGGTCAATGTAATTCAGCAGATTCTGTAACTTAGCAATATAACCTAATCCCAGGAGGCCAAACTAGGTCAGGTCAATTTCCCTCAACCACAGCATGGTAGTAGATACATCACAACATGGCAGACCACGTTAGCGCAGTAGTATATTGAATAAAATATGAATAACTACTCATTGACAAGAGTTCTTATCTCAGCAGAGGGAGCTAGTTAAAGCTAGACTCCTTTGAATTGAAACAACAATTGAAACAATAACAAAGCAGCGAGCCAACCTCTGAGGGATGGGCCTGGAGATGTATGTAACCACTCTTAAACTCATAGACAGAGCTATGGATGCAAGTACTGACCATCCATGATATCACAATTTATAGTTTTAACAATGTTTGGAGGCTGTAGAGTGTTTTTAAAAAACATTTTAATTGTTTACAAACATTAGAGTAAAACAAGCTTATATTCTGGGTTTCAATGGGGTATGACAGTTGAACTAAGCTCATGATTAATTAATTAATTATATTCTTCAATAATCAATAGGTATATAAACTGTATCATTAATTAATCATTAATCATTAAGTCCAAAAATAGTTTTAGCAAAAAGTTAATTAAGGTAATTATATGAGTCATTGATAAACCATATATTCAAAAGTATGTGGACCCCTTCAAATTAGTGGATTTGGCTATTTCAGCCACAGTATAAAATCGAGCACACAGCCATGCAATCTCCATAGACAAACATTGGCTGTAGAATAGCCTTACTGAAGAGCTCAACCTTTAACGTGGCACCGTCATAAGATGCCACCTTTTCAATAAGTCAGTTCGTCAAATTTCTGCCCTGGATGCAACGTCAGCACAAGAACTGTTCGTCGGGAGCTTCATGAAATGGGTTTCCATGGACGAGCAGTCGCACACAAGACTAAGATCACCATGTGCAATGCCAAGCGTTGGCTGGACTGGTGTAAAGCTATCCGTCATTGGACTCTGGAGCAGTGGAAACGCGTTCTCTGGAGTGATGAACCCCGCTTCAGCATCTGGCAGTTCGAATTATGAATCTGGGTTTGGAGGATGCCAGAAGAATGCTACCTGCCCGAATGCATAGTGCCAACTGTAAAGTTTAGTGGGGGAGGAATAATGGTCTGGGGCTGTTTTTCATAGTTCGGGCTAGGCCCCTTAGTTCCAGTGAAGTCTGAATGCTACAGCATACGATGACATTCTAGACATTCTATATTCTGTGCTTCCAACTTTGTGGCTACAGTTTGGAGAAGGCCCTTTCCTGTTTCAGCATGACAATGCCCCTGTGCACAAAGCGAGGTCCAAAGCGAGATCCATGCCCGACCTCACAGCTGGAATGCTCTTGTGGCTGAATGGAAGCAAGTCCCCGCAGCAATGTTCCAACATCTAGTGGAAAGCCTTCCCAGAAGAGTGGAGGCTGTTATAGCAGCAAAGGGGAGACCAACTGCCCATGATTTTGGAATGAGATGTTCGATCAGCAGGTGTCCACATACTTTTAGCCATGTAGTGTACAAACAAGCCCACTTTGTAGATTATGACTTAGTGGAAAGTTGCACAGTAGGCTGCTTGATAAAAGTTGTGCTCTCCATGCTCTTATCTGGTATTCCAGTGGAATGCTTGCAGCCCTTGGCGGCTATTTCAGAGCTGGGTTCCTCCAGAAATAGACTTGAGCTCTCAGACTAAAGTGAATCCTAGCAAGGCTGTGCTTGAGTTACTGTGTTGGCTCTCACACTTCTCTCCAACTCCAGATAATCTGTAGGCCTACTTGTTGATATTTCCAGCTGTGCCTTTTGAGGTGCATAATATTACAAATATATTTTAAGAGAGGTTGAAATGTACACAATAGTTACCTGGAGGAAAATGGGGGAGTTTCATGCTTTTTCAATTTCAGACAGGGAGGGTTTAGTATTTATTTTTTTAGTCTAGAGGAGGGTCATGTAATTTGTAATGAATGAAATGTCATATTGCTCAGGGTTTGATAATTAGTTGCTTATTGTCTCATGTGTGCTCGATGATGCCCTGAATCCCTGATTCTCTGCTGGGCGTGCAATATCAAGTGCGCCTAGTGTGGTCTCAATAAAATTATCCATAGCCTATAAAAGCCCTTCTCAAACCCGGTCCATGGACCGACACCAATCTGTTGAGGATGCTTGCTGGTCTGCAGCATACAGTGCATTCGGAAAGTATTCAGGCCCTATTGGAGCTGTCCTGTGACCAAGGCCTGCTTGCTCGTTTTAATGAGATGCGCCTATCCACATTCTAACTGTTCAGCAGCGGAGAATACCAGCAACTCTGCGAGATGGCAGTGAAGACATTAATCCCCATTCATTGTACCTACTTATGTGAGACCAGTTTCTCCTCTCTTGCTGCAACAACATCTAAATATCGCAACAGACTGGCTGTTGAAAACACCTTGACACCTCTGGACTGTTCCTGGCACAAAAACGTTTGAGAAAGGCTGGCCTATACTGTAGATAAGCCATATTCAAATAATTTACATGAAGTGACCACCGTGGAGCTGGACAGCACATTGGTGCTGAAGGTAGGCTAATTCGAGAAGACCTAATTAATCTAAACAGCCCTCATTTTAATTTTACAACAAGACGGCTTTGTGCTGGACCCTATTTCTTCCTATTCAAGAAATAAGAGGTAGGCCTTGTCACGACTTCAGCCGAAGTCGGTTCCTCTCCTTGTTCGGGAGGCGGTCGGCGGTCGGCGTCATCGGTCTACTAGCCATCGCCGATCCACTTTTCATTTCCATTTGTTTTGTCTTTGTTTCTACACACCTGTTTTTCATTCCCCTAATTATTGTTCATGTATTTAACCCTCTGTTTCCCCCATGGTGTTGTGCGCGATTGTTTTATGTCATGTTCGGTAATGTTGATGACTGGTTATTTCGACGGGTGCTGTTTCTTGCCCATGCGTAAAAGTTGATGTTTGTGTTTGGACAAGTGTATTGTTTGACCTTGCACCATTCATTATTCTGAGTAAAGTTACGTTGCTCCCAATTCTCTGCTCTCCTGCGCTTGACTGCATACACCAGCTACACCCACCATTCTGACAGGCCTACCTGTTTGACAAATGAAATGATAGTCTACTATCCAAAGATTTTGTCAGCCAATTCAGTCACCAAGAACTCCTTAAATATCTCAGTGTCAGTGAAGAGCTTGGTGTGTTAAGTTAAATCCAGTGCTCGAATTGAAGGAGTATGTGAGGGTATTGTGGCTTTTAAAGAAAACGGCTAAAAGAATAGGCCCTTGTTAACTTGAGATTTTGAAAAAAATGTAATGGATCTGATTATGTAAAGTGATCTATAACGACGCTTTAATCCGCAATGCTTTATGCTAGAAACAAGCTGTAAAATGCTGGGGAAAGACGTGATTCTGCTGAATATGGGATATATTTGGTTTGTCTCTACGACATTCAGTCTTCTATAGCCGATGAGACAAAACATGTACTTTGTATGGGAAGTAATGATTCTGTTCGACATTGATTTTTGACATTCGACCTTTCAACAGACTGTTAAACAACATACTAACTCTAAATCAGTCAGGAGCAAGCCAGGTGGCCTAAGGAATTGTAACGATCGTCGTAATGTGGAAGGTAGGAGGACCAAATCGCAGTGTGGTATGTATCCATATTTATTTGAATACTCTTCAATACGAACAAAACAATAAACAGAACGAAACCAACGACGCTACAATCCTGAACTAGTGAACATAGAAAAAACAATGAACGCACGAACAGGAACAATTACCCACAAACAAACAGTGAAAACAGTCTACCTTAATATGGTTCCCAATCAGAGACAACGTAAAACACCTGCCTCTGATTGAGAACCATATCAGGCCAATAAGACACACCTAAACCAATGAAACACAAAACATAGAATATACCCACCCAGCTCACGTCCTGACCAACTAAACAAAGACTAAACAAAGGAAATAAGGTCAGGAACGTGACAGGAATGAAAAATTATTATTTCGGCTATATTATTATTTCAAAGCTATAGCCTGCCATTTTAAGAAATCAATTGTACAGCATTTGTGACACGCTACAGGCTGGCAGGAACGCTCAGCCTTTCAACAACACATCAACAACAGCACTTCAACAACATGCCTATATATTTAGCATTTATGCTATATACAATGACATTTAAAAAATATAATTACTTAGAATTAAATAATAATGAAACGGAAAATGCCTTATTATGCTATACAGTCATTCAAAAGCGCCTTTGAATTCAGTTTTAGAAACTCGAGTTTGGCCAGTCTTTGGTTTGAGGATCATGTGGTGAGCTATGCATGCCTAGTTTATTAAATTCAGCTTAGCAGATGCTCTTAAATTCCCATGGCCTAATCACAGTCAACACATATCTATTTTGTAATAACAATGTCATGGTATAAATTCGAAAATGAAAATTTCACAAATTATATTTTTTACAAGTCAATATAGGCCAACCTGATGATATGTGGCTGATGTGTTAAACAATTAATGGCTTTTTCATTGATGATCAGATACTTCAGTTGTAACTGGTTCTGTTGCCTACATTTTTACAGTTGATAGACAACTTTAGCACTGTTCCAAACTTAGACTATCCTCTTTTTTAACAATAGCCTGTATAGAAATCAAAACTTCTCCGTTGCTGCAGCATGCACTCATTCGTTGTCATGCTCTGTTGTGGTGTTAAAAAAGATTCTGCTTGTCTCCAGTCATGTAAAATGAATTGCATGAAATGCGTTTATAAAAGGCATGATTGATTCATGCAGTGCTTTTATTATAATGGATATCTTTTCACCCTTGTCCGCGGTGATCTGCAAATCCACAACCATCTGGCTACTTTGTCATGTAATGCTTACCAAACAAAAAACAGTTTCTAAAACTGTCACGCCCTGATCTGTTTCACCTGTCCTTGTGCTTGTCTCCACCCCCTCCAGGTGTCTCCCATCTTCCCCATTATCCCCTGTGTATTTATACCTGTGTTTTCTGTCTGTCTGTGCCAGTTCGTCTTGTTTGTTCAAGCCTACCAGCGTTTTGTGTCTCAGCTCTTGCTTTTTCCAGTTTCTCTTTTCTCGCCCTCCTGGTTTTGACTCTTGCATGTCCTGACTCCGAGCCCACCTGCCCAACCACTCTGCCTGCCGTCTTGTACCTTTGCTCCACCCCTGGATTACTGAACTCTGCCTGACCCTGACCCTGAGCCTGCCTGCCATCCTGTACCTTTGCTCCTACTCTGGATTATCAACCCCTGCCTGCCTTGACCTGTCCTTTGCCTGCCCATGTTACAATAAACATGGTTACTTCACACAGTCTGCACTTGGGTCTTACCTTGATCCCTGAAAAAACGGCATATCTAAGGCTCTGGTCTATCCTAAGAGTGAGGATAAGCAGTAGCCATGTTATCTGCTATCCAGTTTATGTTTTAATAATTATTTAGGGTATAGGGGAGGGTCAGTTGTTTTTTTCAAGTGCTAAGGGAGGGTAAAAATATATTTTACTAAAGGGAGGGCCATCCATTTTCATTTTAGAGTGTAGGTATCCAGGTATCCCTCATTATAAATAACGTACAGTCCCTAATACAGAAATAGCTCAGGATCGGTGGTCGCATGCCATTCTATATGTACATAATTTTCATGTATCATTTTCCTAGGCTTTGACAAAACGTGCAATTGCATGTGGTTAGAATTTTAAGTGATCCAAAAGAGTGCAGAATAAGAATTGTCATTGAATATGTTGAGATGATAGAAATGCACAGGGATTGCATTTGTCATTAAATACAATATACCTTCCATTCAGATAATAGAATGAAAGGGATATAGTTTAAATATGCAGAGTCTGAATGAGCAGGACCCATGAGGCTGACTAATTGAACAGATGTATGCGGAGAAAGCAGAGATGCCAGGATAAATACTCTATCTCCCATTCCCTGCTCGCTCTCACCCAGCTGCAGCCCACTAGAATGGCTTATCAAAAATTAAGGTTCATGTAAAGCCAGTTTGTTATTATCAGTCATAATGACTGAATTAGTCTCTAGGGAGAGGACACGTCCACAGATACTGAATCAACAAGTCTCTCAAGGCACAGCAGAGAAAAATAACATAGCTACTTGTGGATGGTAAAGAATCCTCACACAACATGTATGATAAATTTTTTTATAGAAATCATGAACAGGAGTTAGTCTGGGACCTGATTAAACCAGACCTTTTCATTTTACCTGTAAATTCCAAAAGGCACACGGCCCATTAGGAGTGTTTCATCATGTCTGTCCTAATTGGAGCACACCTGAGGATGCCTGCCTGGGTCTGGGATTACCCAGATCACACTGAGGAAAACAAGATGTACTCCTTCACTATCATTATTCTGCTTCTCCCTCGACAACTTCCCGACGAGAAAAATAAGACAAGCCGGGCCATAACGAAGGGCCCTCCAGATTAATTAACTAAGCTTCATATTCAGACATGGTACAGTATTAACTCCCTGGGATGCATACAACCATCGCAGTTCAGTAGATTTTGTTGTGAGGAAACAGAATCAATAGACCATTTGTTCTGGTATTGCCCTCAGGTAGCCTGCTTCTGGTCTCAGGTTCAGGAATAGCTGAAAAAGCATAACAATTATCTAAAATTAACCCTAGAAAAACACTACATGACCAAAGTATGTGGACACCTGCTCATCGAACATCTCATATTAATGGAAATTAATATGGAGTTGGTCCTCCCTTTGCTGCTATAACAGCCTCCACTCTTCTGGGAAGGCTTTCCACTAGATGTTGGAACATTGCTGCAGGGACTTGCTTCCATTCAGCCACAAGAGCATTAGTGAGGTCAGGCATGGACCTCGCTTTGGACCTCGCTTGTGCACGGGAGCATTGTCATGCTGTTACGGGAAAGGGCCTTCCCCAAACTGTTGCCACAAAGTTGGAAGGACAGAATCGTCTAGAAGGTCATTTTACAGTGCATTCGGAAAGTATTCAGATCCTTGACTTTTTCTACATTTTGTTACATTACAGGCTTATTCTAAAATTGATTAAATAAAAACTATTCCTCATCAATCTACACACCCAATAATTATACCCAATAATGACAAAGTGAAAACAGGTTTTATATATTTTTTCAAATGTATGTATTTTTTTTCAAAAACTGAAACAGCTTATTTACATAACTATTCAGACCCTTTGCTATGAGACTCGAAATTGAGCTCAGATGCATCCTGTTTCCATTGACCATCCTTGAGATGTTTCTACAACTTTATCGGAGTCCACCTGTGGTCAATTCAATTGATTGGACATGATTTGGAAAGGCACACACCTGTCTATATAAGGTCCCACAGTTGACAGTGCATGTCAGATTAAAAACCAAGCCATGAGGTCGAAGGAATTGTCTGTGGAGCTCCAAGACAGGACTGTGTTGAGGCACAGATCTGGGGAAGGGTACCAAAACATTTCTGCAGCATTGCAGGTCCCCAAGAACACAGTGGCCTCCATCATTCCTAAATAGAAGAAGTTTGGCACCACCAAGACTCTTCCTAGAGTTGGCAGCCCGGACAAACTGAGCAATCAGGGGAGAAGGGCCTTGGTCAGGTAAGTGACAAAGAATATATTTATTTAACCTTTATTTAATTAGGCAAGTCTGTTAAGACTCTTATTTACAATGATGGCCTACCCTGGCAAAACCCGAACCCTAACGATGCTGAGACAATTGTGTGCCGCCCTATGGGACTCCCGATCACGTCCGGTTGTGATACAGCTTGGAATCAAACCAGGGTCTGTATCGACGCGTCTAGCACTGAGATGCAGTGCCTTAGACCGCTGCGCCACTATGGTCACTCTGACAGAGCTCTAAAGTTCCTCTGTGGAGATAGGAGAACCTTCCAGAAGGACAACCATCTCTGCAACACTCCATCAAATCAGGCCTTTATGGTAGAGTGGCCAGACGGAAGCCACTCCTCAGTAAAAGGCACATGACAGCCCGCTTGGAGTTTGCAAAAAGGCACCTAAAGACTTTCAGACCATGAGAATCAAGATTCTCTGGTCTGATGAAACCAAGATTGAACTGTTTAGCCTGAATGCCAATCGTCACGTCTAGAGGAAACCTGGCACCATCCCTACGGTGAAGCATGGTGGTGGCAACATCATGTTGTGGGGATGTTTTTCAGCGGCAGGGACTGGGAGACTAGTCAGGATCATTGGAAAGATGAACAGAGCAAAGTACGGAGAGATCCTTGAGGAAAACCTGATCCACAGCTCTCAGGACCTCAGACTGGGGTGAAGGTTCACCTTCCAACAGGACAACAACCCCTAAGCACACAGCCAAGACAACGCAGGAGTGGCTTCGGGACAAGTCTCTGAATGTCCTTGAGTGGCCCAGCCAGAGCCTAGACTTGAACCTGATCGAACATCTGGAGAGACCTGAAAATAGGTGTGCAGCGATGCTCCCCATCTAACCTGACAGATGGAGAGGATCTGCAGAGGAGATTGAAACTCCCCAAATACAGGTGCGCCAAGCTTGTAGTGTCACACCCAAGAAGACTCAAGTCTGTAATCACTGCCAAAGGTGCTTCAACAAAGTACTGAGTATAGGGTCTGAATACTTACAGTTGAAGTCGGAATTTAACATACATTTAGGTTGGAGTCATTAAAACTAGTTTTTCAATCACTCCACAAATTTCTTGTTAACAAACTATAGTTTTGGCAAGTCGGTTAGGACATCTACTTTGTGCAATTTTTCCAACAATTGTTTACAGACAGATTATTTCACTTATAACGTACTCTATCACAATTCCAGTGGGTCAGAAGTTTAGATGCACTAAGTTGACTGTGCATTTAAACAGCTTGAAAAATTCCAGAAAATGATGTCATGGCTTTATACATTTCTGATAGGCTAATTGACATAATTTGAGTCAATTGGAGGTGTACCTGTGGATGTATTTCAAGGCCTACCTTCAAACTCAGTGCCTCTTTGCTTGACATCATGGGAAAATCAAATGAAATCAGCCAAGACCTCAGAAAACAAATTGTAGACCTCCAAGAGTCTGGTTCATCCTTGGGAGCAATTTTAGAGATTAACATACTTTGGTGCAAAAAGTGCAAATCAATCCCAGAACAACAGCAAAGGACCTTGTGAAGAAGCTGGAGGAAACAGGTACAAAAGTATCTGTATCCACAGTAAAACAAGTCCTATATCGACATAACCTGAAAGGCAGCTCAGCAAGGAAGAAGCCACTGCTCCAAAACCGCCATAAAAAAGCCAGACTACGGTTTGAAACTGCACATGGGACAAACATCGTACTTTTTGGAGAAAAGTCCTCTGGCCTAATGAAACAAAAATAGAACTGTTTGGCCATAATGACCATCGTTATGTTTGGAGGAAAAAGGGGGAGGCTTGCAAGCCAAAGAACACCATCCCAACCGTGAAGAACGTGGGTGGCAGCATCATGTTGTGCGGGTTGCTTTGCTGCAGGAGGGACTGGTGCACTTCACAAAACAGATGGCATCATGAGGGAAGAAAATTCTCTGGATATATTGAAGTAACATCTCAAGACATCAGTCAGGAAGTTAAAGCTTGGTCGCAAGCATACTTCCAAAGTTGTGGCAAAATGGCTTAAGGACAGCAAAGTCAAGGTATTGGAGTGGCCATCACAAAGACCTGGCCTCAAGCCTATAGAAAATTTGTGGACAGAACTGAAAAAAGCATCTGCGAGCAAGGTGGCCTACAAACCTGACTCAGTTACACCAGCTCTGTCAGGAGGAATGTGCCAAAATTCACCCAACTTATTGTGGGAAGCTTGTGGGAGGCTACCCGAAACGTTTGACCCAAGTTAAACAATTTAAAGGCAATGCTAATAAATACTAATTGAGTATGTAAACTTCTGACCCACTGGGAATGTGATGACAGAAATAAAAGCTGAAATAAATCATTCTCTCTACTATTATTCTGAAATGTCACATTATTAAAATAAAGTGGTGATCCTAACTAACCTAAGATAGGGAATTTTTACTTGGATTAAATGTCAGGAATTGTGAAACTGAGGTTAAATGTATTTGGCTAAGGTGTATGTAAACTTCCGACTTCAACTGTATGTGATATTTAAGTTTTTAATATTTAATACATTAACAAAAAATTCTACAAATCTGTTTTTGCTTTGTCACTATGAGGTATTGTGTGTAGATTGATAAGGGAAAAAACTATTTCATCAATTTTAAAACAAGTCTGTAATGTAACAAAATGTGGAAAAAGTCAAGGGGTTTGAATACTTTCCGAATGCACTGTATGCTGTAGCGTTCAGATTTCCCTTCACTGGAACTAAGAGGTCAAACCCGAACCATAAAAAAACAGCCCCAGACCATTATTTCTCCTCCATCAAACTTTACAGTTGGCGCTATACATTCGGGCAGGTACCATTTTCCTGGCATCCGCCAAACCAAGATTTTTCCGTCGGACTGCAAGATGGTGAAGCGTGATTCATCACTCCAGAGAACGCGTTTCCACTGCTCCAGAGTCCAATGGCCGCGAGCTTTACACCACTCCAGCCGACGCCTGGCATTGTGCATGATCTCAGGCTTGTGTGCGGCTGCTCTGCCATAGCCGTTGTTGATCCTAGGCGTTTCCACTTCACAATAACAGCACTTACAACTGACCGGGGCAGCTCTAGCAGGGAAGGAATTTGATGAACTGACTTGTTGGAAAGGTGGCATGCTATGACGGTGCCACGTTGAAAGTCACTGAGCTTTTCAGTAAGGCCATTCTACTGCCAATGTTTGTCTATGGAGATTGCATGGCTGTGTGCTTCGATTGTATACACCTGTCAGCAACGGGTGTGGCTGAAATAGTCTAATCCACTAATTTGAAGGGGTGTCCACATACTTTTGCATATGTAGTGTAGCATTTTTGGAAGATTCGAGACCTGGTCAGTCAATCGATAATATATTAATACTTTTAGCAAAAGTAATTATCTTTAACTCGCAATCGGTGGATTCTATTCGATTAGATATATTCAAATTGTATGTTAAAAATCACAGCATAGTTGAATGATATATGGCTCATTAAAATCAAAAGAGGGTGGCCAGCGGCGATAGGTGGGATGGGTTGAGGGAAACCGAGGGTTGGAATTTGGAACTGGAGATGAGTGGGAGTGAAGTTGCTGAGTGAGCAACCTGGTCTCAGAGCATTTTATATTATTATGTACGTAAATCTCAGACGTGTGGATGTCCATCACCGATTTCATGTAACATGATATGTTACGAATTTGCAAAACGAACAATATGTTCCAAATTTGTTAAACTTAAGATATGCTACAAATTCTAGCTAGGCTGTTAGTCTAGAGGTTAGGGTTACTGGTTAAGGTTAAGTTTAGAAGTTAGATTAAAGGGGTAAGTAACCATCTGTCTTATGTAACCATACCAAACGGAACACACTGTATTCACATCCTACCATACCTTTGTCTGTACATTATGTCTTGAATCTATTCTACCGTGCCCAGAAATCTGCTCCTTTTACTCTCTGTTCTGAACGTACTAGACAGCCAGTTCTTTTAGCCTTTAGCAATACCCTTATCCTACTCCTCCTCTGTTCCTCTGGTGATGTAGAGGTTAATCCAGGTCCTGCAGTGCCTAGCTCCACTCCCATTCCCCAGGCGCTCTCATTTGTTGACTTCTGTAACCATAAAAGCCTTGGTTTCATGCATGTTAACATTAGAAGCCTCCTCCCTAAGTTTGTTTAATTCATTGCCCTAGCACACTCTGCCATCCCAGATGTCCTGGCCGTGTCTGAATCCTGGCTTAGGAAGACCACCAAAAACCCTGAAATTACCATCCCTAACTATAACATTTTCCGACAAGATAGAACTGCCAAAGGGGCGGAGTTGCAATCAACTGCAGGGATAGCCTGCAGAGTTCTGTCATACTATCCAGGTCTGTGCCCAAACAATTCGAGCTTCTACATTTAAAAATCCACCTCTCCAGAAACAAGTCTCTTACCGTTGCCGCTTGCTATAAACCACCTTCTGCCCCCAGCTGTGCCCTGGATGCGATACACGAATTGATTGCCCACCATCTATCTTCAGAGCTCGTGCTGTTAGGTGACCTAAATTGGGACATGATGCCCTCAATCTCACACAAATTATCAATGAACCCACCGGGTACAACCCCAAATCCGTAAACACGGGCACCCTCATAGATATCATCCTAAGCAACCTGCCCTCCAAATACACCTCTGCTGTCTTCAACCAGGATCTCAGCGATCACTGCCTCATTGCCTGCATCCGTAATGGGTCTGCGGTCAAGCGACCACCCCTCATCACTGTCAAACGCTCCTTAAAACACTTCAGCGAGCAGGCCTTTCTAATCGACCTGGCCCGGGTATCCTGGAATGATATTGACCTCATTCCGTCAGTAGAGGATGCCTGGTTATTTTTTTAAAGAGCTTTCCTCACCATCTTAAATAAGCATGCCCCATTCAAACAATGTAGAACCAAGAACAGATGTGGTTCACTCCAGACCTGACTGCCCTTGACCAGCACAAAAACATCCTGTGGCGTACTGCATTAGCATCAAATAGCCCCCGCGATATGAAACTTTTCAGGGAAGTTAGGAACCAATATACAGGCAGTTAGGAAAGCAAAGGCTAGCATTTTCAAACAGAAATGTTCATCCTGTAGCACTAACTCCAAAAAGTTCTGGGACACTGTAAAGTCCATGGAGAATAAGAGCACCTCCTCCCAGCTGCCCACTGCACTGAGGTTAGGAAACACTGTCACCACCGATAAATCCACTATAATTGAGAATTTCAATAAGCATTTTTCTACGGCTGGTCATGCTTTCCACCTGGCTACCCCTACCCCGGTCAACAGCCCTGCACCCCTCACTGCAACTTGCCCAAGCTTACCCCATTTCTCCTTCACCCAAATCCAGATGGCTGATGTTCTGAAAGAGTTGCAAAATCTGGACCCCTACAAATCAGCTGGGCAAAACAATCTGGACACTCTCTTCCTAAAATTATCTGCCGAAATTGTTACAACCCCTATTACTAGCTTGTTCAACCTCTCTTTCTTATCGTCTGAGATCCCCAAAGATTGGAAAGCTGCCGCGGTCATTCCCCTCTTCAAAGGGGGAGACACTCTAGACCCAAACTGCTACAGACCTATATCTATCCTACCCTGCCTTTCTAAGGTCTTCGAAAGCCAAGTTACACTTCTTTGGGATAGGGGGGCAGTATTTTCAAGTTCGGATGAAAAGCATGCACAAAGTAAACTGCCTGTTACTCAGGCCCAGAAGCTAGGATATGCATATAATTTGTGGATTTAGATAGAAAACACTCTAAAGTTTCTAAAACTGTTAAAATTATGTCTGTGAGTATAACAGAACTGATATGGCAGGCAAAACCCCGAGGACCAACCATCCCAAAAAAACATACATTCAGCTTACAACTATTTTCAATGGCTAGTACTATAATTATAAGCCCAAGTCCTCCCAGATTGCAGCTCCTAGGGCTTCCACTAGATGTCAACAGTCTTTAGAAAGAGTTTCAGGCTGGTTTTTGGAAAAATTTGCCAGAAATGTGAGTTTTTCTAGGTGGCTCCCATTTTGGCTTTAGTGTTTCCAAGCGCGTGGAAGAAAGTGCGTTCTTTCTTATTTTTCTCCGGTAATGAACATACTATTCTCCGTCTTAAATTTGATCATTTATTTGCGTATTAGGATACCTAAGGTTTGACTTGTTACTAATAAACTTTTTAAACGTTTGGGTTTCATTTTGTAAGGATTTTGATGGAGGGAAACTGGATGGATTATTGACTGAAGTGCGCCAGCTAAACTGAGTTTTTATGGATATAAAGAAGGACATTATCGAACAAAAGGACCATTTGTGATGTAACTGGGACCTTTTGGAGTGCCAACAGAAGAAGATCATCAAAGGTACGGCATTTTTTATATCGCTATTTCTGACTTTCGTGTCGCACCTGCCTGGTTGAAATATGTTTTTCATGTGTTGGTATGCGCGGCGCTGTCCTCAGATAATCGCAAGGTGTGCTTTCGCCGTAAAGCCTTTTTGAAATCTGACATGGCGGCTGGATTAACAACAAGTTAAGATGTATTTTGATGTACTACACCTGTGATTTTATGAAAGTTAAATATTTATAGTAATTTAATTTGAATTTGGCGCTCTGCAATTTCACCGGATGTTGTCGAGGTGTCCCGCTAGCGGAACGCCTTTCCCAAACATATCACCGACCATTTCGAATTCCACCGTACCTTCTCCGCTATGCAATCGGGTTTCCGAGCTGGTCATAGGTGCACCTCAGTCACGCTCAAGGTCCTAAACAACATCATAACCGCCATCTATAAGAGACATTACTGTGTAGCCGTATTCATCGACCTGGCCAAGGCTTTCGACTCTGTCAATCACCACATTCTTATCGGCAGACTCAACAGCCTTGGTTTCTCAAATGACTGCCTCGCCTGGTTCACCAACTACTTCTCTGACAGAGTTCAGAGTGTCAAATCGGAGGGTCTGTTTTCCGGACCTCAGGCAGTCTCTATGGGGGTGCCACAGGGTTTCAATCCTCGGGCCGACTCTTTTCTCTGTATACATCAATGATGTCGCTCTTGCTGCTGGTGATTCTCTGATCCACCTCTACAAAGACGACACCATTCTGTATACTTCTGGCCCTTCTTTGGACACTGTGTTAACTAACCTGCAGACGAGCTTCAATGCCATACAACTTTCCTTCCGTGGCCTCCAACTGCTCTTAAATGCAAGCAAAACTAAATGCATGCTCTTCAACTGATCGCTGCCCACACCTACCTATGCTCTGGACGGTTCTGACTTAGAATACGTATGTGGACAACTACAAATACCTAGGTGTCGGGTTAGACTGTAAACTCTCCTTCCAGACTCACATTAAGCATCTCCAGTCCAAAATTAAATCTAGAATCGGCTTCCTATTTCGCAACAAAGCATCCTTCACTCATGCTGCCAAACATACCCACGTCAAACTGACTCTCCTACCGATCCTTGACTTCGGAAATAGCCTCCAACACTCTACTCAGCAAATTGAATGCCGTCTATCACAGTGCCATCCCTTTTGTCACCAAAGCCCCATATACTACCCACCACTGCAACCTGTATGCTCTTGTTGGCTGGCCCTCGCTTGTTGGCTGGCCCTCGGTCATCTCTAAGTCGTTGCTAGGTAATGCCCCGCCTTATCTCAGCTCACTGGTCACCATAGCAGCACCCAACCGCAGCACGTGCTCCAGCAGGTATATTTCACTGGTCACCCCCAAAGCCAATTCCTCCTTCGGCCGCCTTTCAGTTCTTTGCTGCCAATGACTGTAACGAACTGCAAAAATCACTGAAGCTGGAGACTCATATCTCCCTCAATAGCTTTAAGCACCAGCTGTCAGAGCAGCTCACAGATCACTGCACCTGTAAATAGCTAATCTGTAAATAGCCCATCCAACTACCTCATCACCATATTGTTATTTATTTTGCTCCTTTGCACCCCAGTAACGCTACTTGCACACTCATCTTCTGCACATCTATCACCCCAGTGTTTAATTTACCATACTGTAATAATTTCGCCACTATGGCCTATTTATTGCCTCACCCCCCTTATCCTACCTCATTTGCACACTGTATATAGACTTTCTCTACTGTATTATTGACTGTATGTCTGTTTATTCCATGTGTAACTCTGTGTTTGTGTCACACTGCTTTGCTTTATCTTGGCCAGGTCGCAGTTGTAAATGAGAACTTGTTCTCAACTAGCCTACCTGGTTAAATAAAGGTGAAATAAAATAAATAAAAATAAAAATAAATATAATAGTAATTTGGGTGTCCTGGATTTACATTTACTATGTGACATCTAGTCTATGAGACCAGGCTGGAGTGAGAGTTAAAATGAAGGTAAAACATTTACAAAAATAAAGAAATAATACAATATTTAAAATCTTAAAAAACGAGAGTACATCCAATGCCTATTTGCCTGAGGCTGATGCCATGCAAGCGCTCGTACGCACACACACATGCACTCTCATTCAAATGGTTTGAGGAGGGGAGRCTGGGGGGGGGGGGGGGGGGGGGTCTTGTATAGTTGAGCAGCTTCACTGCAGTTGCATTGTGTTTTAAATTCAATTAAAAAAACTCCCTGGGATGCTAATGTTGTACCATTATTTAACACATCCTCTAAGTCTTACACCACCCAGCTCGGAAGTTTTCAATGTGTCCGTCAACAACATCAGATTATACACCATCTTGTATAAATCAGTGTGGACAGGGCAGAACACCAGTCCATATGTGCTTTGTGCAAAGATCCCTGTGTCTCCCTGTGTTTTTCCACTGCTACATATTAGTTGAACACTACCTCTCTGGTTGTGCGCTGGTAGATATCTGACTGGGGCTCACTAGATTGATCTCGCTGTATGCAGTGGAGAGGAGCCTGCTCGAGTGTCTTGCTTTCCTCATCTCTATCTAATTCCACTAATGGCCTTTGATTTGGTACGAGGACACAACAGCTTGAGTTCAGGCAAAGTTTTCACACACAGGGAGGAAGCAGCAGGCCTCCTGTCATGGGGCTGGTCCATGTCTCTCTCTGAGGAGACTTAGCGGAGGTCAGTTCTACTGTTGGCAGCACACTATAGAGAGAATGTCCTTTTCAACTGCACAGCCTCTCTTGTGGAAATGTTTTCCCAACTTTAATAAAGAAGGTTCACCTCTAGCATTCAATGTTTACTTCACAGGAATAAAAGATAGAGGGAGTCAGAGTGCGATGTTGTTGTTTAGGGTTATATTTTAGTGAAGGAACCCAGGCCAGGCCAGCACAGTGCTGACTGAGAGGACAATTACAGAGTTACAGGCTTTCAGATGAGGAGCCTGGCAGCATGCTAGGGCCTGTCAATCACAGGGGCCTCAGCATGTTGTTGACCATGAAGTTGAGCCCCTCAGACCCCCGCTCCCTCTGCTCTCCCATCTATTATTGCCTCCCTCGTCCCCACCATGGCCAGATGGTAATTACAAGGCTGTGTCATCACCCTAGCATCAGCTCTCTCACTGAGGCACTTTGGAAAACCAGGAATTAGACACGCAAATGCAATGTGTGCATTTCCTTGCATTCAGCGAGCAATGGATAATAACACGATTAAAAGTATATTCAAAACATCATTCCAGACAAAATTATGTTTTATGTTTTGATCACACACACTCCAATGGTGTCTGCCTTGATTATCAACATGTCTGGACATTTGTCTTCCTATTGTCTGTGTTGGAATCCAGCCTTGTCTGAAAAAAACAGTTGTGTGGCTCTTATCAAGCGGGGTTTTATCAACATCCTGTCACGAAGTTGGTCCCTCTCCTTGTTCGTTCGGCGGTCGACGTCACCGGCTTTCTAGTCGCCACCGATCCATGTTTCATTTTCGTTTGGTTTTGTCTTCATTATTACACACCTGATTTCTATTCCATTTATTATGTTCCTTATTTAACCCCCTGGCTTCCCTCTCTGTTTTGTGCGTTATTGTTTGTCATGTGGGTTCGTGTTATTTGTGCTCTGGATTTTGTGTTCAGTGTTGGAACATTATTCTCTCATTTTTTGAGTAAACTATCGGACTAAACTCATCTCTGTGTCCTGCGCCTGACTCCACCTTTCTCCATTTCACCAACACCCTCACACATCCCTTACCATTCTCCAAATAACTCATTTTAAAATCAAATGATTGCCTTAAAGACAGGATTCTCAATGGAACATCTTGATTGGAGGATAAATTTGACACACCCACATTGTTCTAACAAGTCAGATCAATACATTCTGCATTTCTGTAGAACAAAACACCTGAATCTGTTAGTATTATAACATCATTAACAACGAACACAAGGCCCTGCGTTCGATGATTCCCTGCCTGTCTTTGGATGCACTCTGAGGAGGAGACAGAGGCCCGCAGAGCCTCCTCTACATCTTGGCCCCTGGCAGGCCCTGTTTGTGGCCTTCCACTCTCGCTTGCCAGTGACAGCTCAATGAATTGGACAATTGGATAACAAATGTATTTCTGTGATGGCCACATCGTTGGGAGACGGGCCATGCTTGGCCGCACCTGGAGTAATGGCCTGCAAGGTAATCCCAATCACGCCAGAAGATGCTGTGGCGGCTGGTGACAATGGCACACAGTCTCTGGCTGGGGCAGAACAGAATAGACAACATTACACATCGCCTTAAAACACTGCCACGTGTAGCTCACATGTCTCTGTGACTAATGCCAGTAGATGCAGTAACATTTCCAGACGTTGTGGGCTGTGTACACACCCCGGTCTGTGAAGGAGGTAGATGTTGAGCATGCTATGGTTGAATGCAGATCAGAGAGAATGTCACTCAAGGAGGTGGATCATTTTTGATAAATCAATTGACACAAAAATGGATGAAACGTTATTTTGAATTGTCAAATGCAATGCTCATGGCAGCTTGACAACATAGCAACAGTTCTCTATTTAAATTCGTAACAAAACTTTATTTTGATAAACACATAATGCAAAATGTAAATACATTGAGATTCTAAATGCTTCTAAATATTTCAGGTTTAAGGAAATTGTCTGGCTTAGTAAAGGACTGGAATTTAGGATGGTTTAATACATCTCCCTCCCAGCCTGTGAGATGGAAACATTGCTATTGTATTGGCTGAAAAGGAATAACACATTTCTAGAAGAAAGGCTCTTCGGGTCTTTTTAATGATATGAATGAATCGAAATGTCAAGGGGCACAACAAGCATTGTACAGTATGCTGGCATGTTCATTTCTACAAGATAAATTCTGTGCAATAAAACTCTGTTGATGATGGAAAGCAGTGATGTAGTCAAGTCACTAAACCTCGAGTCTGAGTCGAGTCTCAAGTCCCGAGTGTAAGAGTCTGAGTCCATGGCCAGGTCCTTTATACTTGAGTCATGAGTCCCTTGGTAGTGCTAAAAGTTGCTGTCCAACTATTTTTTAAGCTAAATTTCATTACAGTGTTACACATTTCTAAGGTTAAATAGATAATACAGCTATCTAACATTTGCTGTTTTAGCTAGTATGTTGAATTATGAAAAATAGAGAGTTTGACAACAAAGTTACAAGTAGTTGAGTCCGAGTCACCACTGGTCGAGTCATTGTCAAGTCCTAGGCTCGAGTTCTACAACACTGATGGAAAGGTTTTTCAGACTGCAACAGCACAACGCTTAGTTAATGGCTGGAATACAGCTCTCTGAACACTCTCTAGAGCACTTGTCAAACTCATTCCACGGAGGGCCGAGTGTCTGCGGGTTATCGCTACACTCTTGTACTTGATTGATGAATTAAGGTCGCTAATTAGTAAGGACCTCCCCTCACCTGGATGTCTAGGTCTTAATTAAAAGGATTTTACATATGTTGCTCTTACCTGTCTTGTAACACTGTATTTACTCTTGAAACAACATTCATTGCTTTGTTCTGGCATAGCAGTGGAGTTCAGTACGTTGCGTTATAACATGAAAAGCTGAAATTCTTGTGTACAAATAGATTTGAACAAAAGTTTCTTTGCTTTTCTGACAGCTTGGAATCCTACTGTGGCCACTTGCAACAATAAAAGCTTCCAAGTGCTTTGAAATAGAGGCATGATGAAAACGCTTATTTTAGCCCCACTTCACACAGCGACTGAAAAGGCTTTTAGTTGTTACAAAGACTCAAAAGCTTGCTTGACATTTCTGACATTTCTTGCCAACTCTTTTTAAGCATCGACAGAACATTACTTTATGAGTATGCTATTAATATAATATGAAAATTATTATTTTTTTGTGTTAATGGTATGGATGTTTTTGAGTTTCACTTCTACGTCAGTCTCCATTTCCACTCACCTGAGATCTGCACCTTTTATATATATATATTTCACCTTTATTTAACCAGGTAGGCTAGTTGAGAACAAATTCTCATTTACAACTGACCTGCCAAGATAAAGCAAAGCAGTGTGACACAAACAACAACACAGACACATGGAATAAACAAACGTACAGTCAATAACACAATAGAAAAAATATATATATCTATATATAGTGTGTGCAATTGAGGTAAGATTAGGGAGGTAAGGCAATAAATAGGCCATAGTGGCGAAGTAATTACAATTTAGCAATTAAACACTGGAGTGATAGATGTGCAGAAGATGAATGTGCAAGTAGAGATACKGTGGTGCAAAGGAGCAAAACAATATATAATAATATGGGAATAAGGTAGTTGGATGGGCTATTTACAGATTAGCTATGTACAGGTGCAATGATCTGTTAGCCTCTCTGACAGCTGATGCTTAAAGTTAGTGAAGGAGATATGAGTCTCCAGCTTCAGTGATTTTTGCAATTCATTCCAGTCATTGGCAGCAGAGAACTGGAAGGAAAGGCGGCCAAAGAGGAATTGGCTTTGGTGGTGACCAGTGAAAAATACCTGCTGGAGCGCGTGCTACGGTTGGGTGCTGCTATTCTGACCAGTGAGCTGAGATAAGGAAAAAACTTATAGATGACCTGGAGCCAGTGGGTTTGGCGACAAATATGAAGCGAGGGCCAGCCAACAAGAGCATACAGGTCACAGCGGTGGGTAGTATATGGGGCTTTGGTGACAAAACGGATGGCACTGTGATAGACGGCATTCAATTTGCTGAGAAGAGTGCTGGAGGTGTGGGAGTGAATGATACATTTGGGGACAGACATGAGTGAATGGATACAGGCTGGTAAAAACAGCTGGACACTAAAACAGACTACAGGAAGAGAAGGCGACACATAGGCGCCCAGGACAACTGGACACACTAATGATAGAAGAGACACATAGTCTGCTGCTTCTAATAAAGGCAAACATAACAAAGAGTACATTAACACACTAATGATAGAGGGACACAGTCTGCTGCTTCTAATAAAGGCAAACATGCCAAAGACGTAGGTGTCAGGTTTTGGCCAAGACTGTTCGGGTTTTGGTCACTAGATGTCCCCATTGCACCTTTTTTGTACCTTTTGTTTTTCTTGCTCTAATTATTGTTTGCACCTGTGTTCCCTTGTTAGTATTTAAACCCTGTGTGTTCCTCAGTTCTTTGCTCAGTGTTTGTAAGTTAGCACCTAGCCCCAGCCCAAGCCTTGTTTTGTATAGATATTTCCCTTGTTGGATTTTCCAGAGGTTCTCTGGTTTAGTTCTTGTGTATTATTTGAGTAGTCTTTTGAGGTTTGTTTTTTCCCTGCTGTTTTTTACCACTTTGTGGAGTTTCTTTTGTATTTTGGAGGATTTCCATTTTGTGGCTCTTGGCTTTATTGTTGGACATTGTGGATTTAGTTTCTTTACCTGAAGATTTTGTTCTTTAATTAAACCACCATCTCTAGTACTGCTGTGTCTGCCTCATCTTCTGGGTTCTGCCGATTATTAGTGACTGTTTCTCGCACCGGGTCCTGACAGTAGGCCTATAGGATAGACAGACATATATTATTTTTAGGACAAGAAAGGGTCCTGCCACCATTATAACCTAACTGAAATCAGACATGGGCGTTATTGGGCGTAAACAAGCAGGAAGCCTAAATTAAAAGATAATGGTGGGAAGTATCTTCGTTTGCATATGTGAGGGACTCATATGCTGTATGTGTATAAATACAAGAGCCAGGGCTCTGGGAAACGGTGTGTGATCCGCGGACCATCCCGGCTTGTGATACGTTGTATTAAAAGCCTAAATTGAATTCACAAGTTCTTGTAAGCGTTATATTTTGAACCGATTTTCCACGACAGAGGCTATTTAGTAAATGACATCGCCAAAGTCAAGGATCGGTAGGATAGTCAGTTTTACGAGGGTATGTTTGGCAGCATTAGTGAAGGATGCTTTGTTGCGAAATAGGAAGCCGATTCTAGATTTAATTTGGGATTGGAGATGCTTAATGTGAGTCTGGAAGGAGAGTTTACAGTCTAACCCGACACCTAGGTATTTGTAATTGTTCACATATTCTAAGTCAGAACCGTCCAGAGTAGTGATGCTGTATGGGCGGGCAGATGCGAGTAGCGATCAGTTGAAGAGCATGCATTTAGTTAAACTTACATTTAAGAGCAGTTGGAGGCCACGTAAAGAGAGTTGTATGGCATTGAAGCTCGTCTGGAGGTTAGTTAACACAGTGTCCAAAGAAGGGCCAGAAGTATACAGAATGGTGTCGTCTGCATAGAGGTGGATCAGAGAATCACCAGCAGCAAGAGCGACATCATTGATGTATACAGAGAAAAGAGTTGGCCCGAGGATTGAACCCTGTGGCACCCCCATAGAGACTGCCTGAGGTCCGAACAACAGACCCTCCGATTTCACACACAGAACTCTGTCAGAGAAGTAGTTGGTGAACCAGTCGAGGCAGTCATTTGAGAAACCAAGGCTGTTGAGTCTGCCGATTAAGAATGTGGTGATTGACAGAGTCGAAAGCCTTGGCTAGGTCGATGAATACGGCTGCACAGTATTGTCTTTTATTGATGGCGGTTATGATATCGTTTACGACCTTGAGGGTGGCTGAGGTGCACCCATGACCAGCTCGGAAACCAGATTGCATAGCGGAGAAGGTACGGTGGGATTCTAAATGGTTGGTGATCTGTTTATTAAAACTTCTCGCCACTAGGGGGGTGCCATTTCGACATAGTCCAAATTCGTCTCCAAATTAAACTGCCTCGTACTCAATTCTTGCTCGTACAATATGCATATTATTATTACTATTGGATAGAAAACACTCTCTAGTTTCTAAAACCGTTTGAATTATGTCTGTGGGTGAAACAGAACTGCCAACGACACCAGATGAAAGATACAGATCTTGTGAATAAAGCCACCATTTCCAGATTTTTAAAATGTTTTACAGGGAAGACAAAATATGTATTCTATAGCTAACACACGTAGCAAAAGACACAACTTATTTAGTCCACCATTTTCTTACTCCTTCAGTAGCTATCACTCAATTCGACTCAACTAAAGATATATATAGCCAACTAACCAAGAAAAACCTTCATCAGATGACAGTCTGATAACATATTCATGGTATAGGATAGTTTTGTTAGAAAAAGTGCATATTTCAGGTAAAATCACAGTTACAATTGCAGCCGACCATCGGCAAATCACTAAATTACTAGATAGAGCAACGTGTATGACCAATTACTCATCATAAACATTCATAAAAATACACAAAGCATAGCAATGAAAGACACCAGTTCTTGTGATTTCAGACCATATTTCAGATTTTCTAAGCGTTTTTACAGCGAAACACAATAAATCGATAATTAGCGCATACCACATTGGCAAACGTACCAGAGTGATTCCATGCCAAAAGCGCTGATACGTAATCACGCCAAAATATATAATTTTTTCACTAAAACCTTCTCAGAAATCTTCCATGACACTTCCTGTAACATCATTTTACAATATACATGATACATGTTCGAAAAGTGCATATTTAGCCATACCAAAACGTGGTTAACAAATGAAAAAACTAAAGGAATCAAGCCTCAATAATGTCTGCGTCACATCTGAGATGAATCTGATTTAATTAAATAATCATATACTTGACTAAAAAATACAGCGTTGACAGGAATCGAAAGAACAAATTAGTTCTTAATGCAACGCTGATTTACATTTTTAAAATTACCTTACTTCAATACAGGGTCGCCAAGAAGCTCATACCAAACAAAATGGCAATATGCGTTTAAAATTTTCACAGAAACACGATTTATCAGATTAAAATATTGCTTACTTGACTGTTCTTGCCCATCAGAAATTCTTGGGGCAAATGTATCCTTTCTATGTTAATAAACGTCTTTTGGTCGATAGATGTCCTCTGTCCTTCGAAATGTCACCACCAACGACGACACCCCAAAACGTGTCCAAAGTTGCAGAGTGCACAACAAATAAATCCGCAAAATCGCACTAAACGGATATAAATTGCTATAAAAACGTTCAAATTAACTACATATTATGATGTTTTTAACAACTTATAACGACTGAAAAACATGACCGGAGAAATATTCTGGATTAGACAACGATTTGGAACGAGGCAAGTCCGAGGCCTTCACGCGCAGGCGCACGACGAGAAAGGGCGAGTCTCTATAATTTTGGTCTTTTACTAATGGCCTGTGGAATGTCCATCCGATTCCATTGAAAACTGATGACGCACAGAACCCAGAGAAGACGTAGCAGTGTCGCGTTTCTTCATAGCATTCATGTCCCTTAAAAACAGACTCCCAGATCAGAGGTAAAATTTCTAAATCTGAACCCTGTCATGAAAAGGCTGTATAAATTGTTTCTGTACACTAAGAACAAAAATTCCAACTTCTATAGAAACCTAGAAGGTGTTTTCTATCCAAATAAAACAATATATGCATATGCGTACGATCAGAATTTAGCACGAGCAGTTTAATTTGGAGACACAAATATCTAATTGCGGAAACAGCACCCCCTATAGTTCCAAGAAGTTAACATCCCCAATTAGGTCACACGTAACATACCTACAAACGGAGGAGACTTGTTTCTGGAGAGGTGGATTTTTAGAAGTAGAAGCTCGAATGTTTGTCCACAGACCTGGAATAGTTATGACAGAACTCTGCAGCGCTATCTCATGCAGTGATTGCAACACTCCACCCCCTTTGAGCAGTTCTATCTTGTCGGAAAATGTTATAGTTAGGGCATGGAAATTTCAGGATTTTGTGGTGCCTTTTCTAACCAGGATTCCACACGACTAGACATCCGGTTGGCAGATTGCTAAAGCAGTGAGTAAAACAAACTTAGCAGGAGGAGCTCTAATGATTAAACCATGGCATCGATACCAAAGCTTTACAGTTACAGAAGTCAAACAAATGAGAAGCACCTAGGAGTTAGTGGAGCAGCGCTGCCTGGCCTGGATAACCTCTACATCACCAGAAACAGAGGCAGGATAGCAGGATAAGGGTACGGCTAAGAGGACTATAGAACTGGTAGCCTAGTACTTCGGAACAGAGAGTAAAAGGAGCAGATTTCTGGGCGAGGAAGAATAATTCCAAGCATATGTACCAGAGAAGGATGTTAGGCATGTGAATACATGGATGTGAACCTAGCATTGATGACAATAGAGAGTGTTTTGTCTCTAGAGACATCATTTAGTCCAGGTGTGGTCACCTGCATGTGTGGGAGGGAAACAAAAGGTCTAGCTAAGGCATGTTGAGCAGGACTGGAGGCGTCTTACAGTGAAATAAGACATAATCTACTAACCAAAACAGCAAGGGACAAGACATAATTGACATTAGGGAGAGCATGCGTAAGCCGATTGATCAGAGACCAGTGGATAGCTAGGCAGCGGAGACACGGCGCATTCAGACAAGCTAGTAGGCCGTTGGCTATCAGGCTAGCAGAAGGAGCCTTAGTGGGGACGTCGCGACAGAAGAAGTCTTTGTTGCCCCCTCGGACAGTTACGGCGGAGCCCAAAGACAAGACCAGTCGTGTTGGCATTGCAGGTCTCCCATTGTAGGCAGTAAAAGATCCAGCGTTCAAGTGGCAAAATAGGATATTGTAGCCCAGGAGTGGCTCGATCTGCGGTCCTCTTCAGCTACAGTCCGATATGCTCTAGGCACAGCTAGCGGGCCGCGGCTAGCAGCCCATGGGCCTTCAGGGACTTTCGCGACGAGGAGCATGTTGAAAACCCCTCGGGTGGATTACGTCGTTAGACCAGTCGTGATGGAACGGTGGGGGCTCCGTGTCGCAGTAAAAGGGGTCCAGGCCAAATTGGCAAAAGTAGGTATTGTAGCCCCAAGGAGTGGCTGATGGACCTCTTCAGCTAGCCGGGAGATGGGCCTAGCACGGCAGGCTAGTTTCAGGCTCACGGTGCTGCTTGCGGGACCAGAGACGTGTAGCCAGAGGGTAGCAAACACTCAGATAAGCAGCTAGGCTTAGCTGCGATGATCCAGGTGAAAAGATCAGAGCTTGCGTAGGGGAAACCGAGAGTGAGAGAAAGTAGTCCGGTGACACTTGCGGTTGAATCGCACTGTGCAGACTGGCTAGGAGTTGACCCGGACTAAGGTTAGCTGAAATACCGCTAGCAGTGGCGAAACTGATTACTAGTAGTAGCTAGTTAGCTCTGACGGCCTCTGTTTGGGTTTCCCGTTCTAAAAGTATAAAAGAAAGCAGATACATACCACCATTGGGTGAGGCGGTTGCAGGAGAGTATGTTGAACTAGGTTAAAATTAAAAAATATATATTGAAATATATTCGAAGGAAAAAAAGATATATACGCGGACACACAAGACAAAGACGTCTGAACTGGCTACGCCATTCTTGGAATAGAACCTGCCAGTCATACTAAGTGTTTCCACCCTGATGGAAATTAATTAATGCACTCGTTTCAAAACCCCATTACTATTGTTAACCATGCATTTCTCATGCGGGTAATGTGACAGCTCTCCCAGCTTGCCAAATGGCAAATTGGCTTGGAGAAACTAAAGCATGAGCTCTCTGTAACTCTTTGACCTGGGGACCTTCGATGCTATCGAAGAGTCCCAATCAAAGAGCTACAAATATCACACTCTCGTTGGGAATCATGACCTCCACCAGGGCCATGTGCTGTAAACTGTTGTTGTTTTAGCTACATGCTGCTCACTGTGAGTCATGGCCCATTAAAAAAGGAACTTGGAGCCAATTATGGAGTATCACTAGCAACAGTGTTCAGATGGTGCACAGAGGCCAGAGGCTAGAGCAGAATCTAATCCACCTGGCAGGTCTGAGGTAAATAGACAGGGGAAGGACCCTCCCTGGCAAACAGGGAAAGGGGGCATTAGGATTTAAACCATAGGTGGCGACCAAGAAGTCACTCTTATTCCGATGTCACAAGTAAAGGCTAAATCAGAAAGGATCTGAGACCTTGCAGAAAATGCGGACAGCAATTTATTTGATAGAAACTAGAGGGAGATGGCCTGTTTAAAATCCACTTATTTAACAATTATGCCTTGGTTGTTAATTTTGATTAGGACTTGAAAACCGCTGTTCATCCCTGTGGCTGTGAATGTATCGCCTTTTGTGTAGATGGTGTGGGGTGCTCATTATCCCTCTCCACCCTACACATGCGTGTTGTTCATAACCCGCCCCCTCCCAGCCCACACAGCTAAACACAGCTTCAGCGGAGAGAGAACCTATGCACCTTCTGTCATGTCCTTACTCTCTCTCTCTCTCTCTCTCTCATTCACACTCTCCCTTTCCTATCTGCTTTATTTCTCTCTCATACCAAGCCCATCTATTCAGTCAACTGAAATGATCATGTCTTAAGACGCTTTCTCTTTCTTTTTTCCTCTCCTCTTTCTACTCATCAACGACAGAGAAATCAAATTAAAATCACAAACACCACAGATCATTTGTATTCTGATTGATTCTCAAAAGGGAGGTGGCCAATTCAATAATTTCAATCAATTTTATTATTATATAAGCCCTTCGTACATCAGCTAATAGTCTCGACAGTGTGTACAGACACCAGCCTAAAACCCCAAACAGCTAGTAATGCAGCGTAGAAGCACGGTGGGTGAGGAAAAAAAACTCCCGTAGAAAGGCCAAAAACCTTAGGAAGAAACCTAGAAAGGAAGACCAGGCTATGAGGGGGGCCAGTCCTCTTCTGGCTGGCCGGGTGGAGATTCCAGATCCAATTCCAGAGAGGGAATTTATCTTACCACAGTTTGAATCACCAAAGCGATTGAATTTGATACACCTAATCTGAGTGCTTTACTGTGTTCCCTGGACTGTGAGCTGTCCACGGTGTTGCCTGACGCGCCTGCCTGGGCCCTCGCCCTCCAAGCTGAGTGGGTGAGTTTCTGCTGGTCCTTATGGATACATTCTTGATAGAAATGACCTCGAAGGCTGAGGGTATCACACATTCAGCAGGATGTAGGTGACAGTAAGTCTCAGGCTCAAGCTGTCCTAGAGCAAATGCCTGTGGACAACTGATTCCTCTTTAATTTTAAAAGTCAAAAGCTTTAGAAAGATGGAGAAGTCCAATTGGAGGGAATGAAAGTTCAACCTTCTGGACCTGGACATGGACATTAGCTACATTGAAGGTGCTTAAACATGCAACCCAAAGATCTGCAATACATGCTTTCTGTAATGATGTAGAATTGCATTACGCCACATAAATCTTTCAGTAACAGTGCTTTCAAAAAAGTAATTCATACCCCTTGATTTTATTCCACATTTTTGTTGTGTACAGCCTGAATTTCAACCCTATCTACACCACCATACCGCATATATGATCAAAGTGAAAGTCTTTTAGCAAATTGTTGCAATTGGTATGGAAAATTAAATCACAGAAATATCTCTATTACATAAATATTCTATGCCCTTGAGTCAATACATGTTAGAAAATCAACCTTTGGCAGCGATTACAGCTGTGAGTCCTTTCTGGGGTAAGTCTCTAAGAGCTTTCCACACCTGATTGACAATATTTTTCCCACTTAATTCTTTTCAAAATTCTTCAATCTCTGTCAAATTGGCTGTTTTATCTTACGCTACACAACCATTTCCAATTTTTGCCATAATTTTTCAGCCGCAGAATTTAAGTCAAAACTATAACTCAGGCCACTCAAGAACATTCACTCCAGTGATTAGATGTTATCCTTTGTGTTTACGTTTATTGTCTGCTGAAAAGTGAATTAATTTCCAGCGGTCTGGTGGAAAGCAGACGGAACCAGGTTTTCGCGTCTAGGATTTTGCCGTGCATAGCTCCATTCCATACATTTTTTTTTATCCCTGAAAAACAACTCCCCAGTCTTAACCAGTTAAATGTAACCTGAAAATGTAATCTACATTAATCCCCAAAATGAATGTAATTTATCACGAGAGTGCCATAAACAAGAACTTAGTAATTTGCTGCTCAAAAAAGAAAACCTTTTCTGGTACAAAATGTTATTAAAGACTTGGTGTAGTCACTGTTGAGGACACAAGCTCAAGTCACAAGTACCAAATATGCAATAAAATATGGAAATATTCTGATATGATGTATTTTCCTATTCAACAAAACTGTATGAGCAAGCTTGCAAATGACTTATATGCTTTCTGAACTATAGCATAATGTAAACAACGTATACGCAGGGAGTTGGAAGCAGGTGCCAATAGTGAGTGTCATAATAATACAAAACAGGAACGCGTACTGAAAGTACCCAAAAAAACAACAAGCCGGATGACCGGGGCAACTGGGGCTATATGAAGGGAGAGTAATCAGATGGTGCGTGATGAAGTCCAGGTGTGCATACGATGGGGGAGCAGGCGCAATGATGCGTTCCAGGTGTGCGCAATGTGGGTTGCGGTGTTCCGAAAAGTCCCCCCCTGCCAGAATTCTCCCCCCCCCCCCACCCACCCACCCCCCCACCCCTCGCTGCGACTTTGCTTGGCTAGTTAGATTTCTGTTCACGTGTAGGCTGCGTTCCATTTGAATTTGTATGTCGGTTTGAATCCGCGAAATTGCGGAGAGGCACTCTGTAATGTCTGCAGTTTTCGGTTAGCTATTTGTTTCAAGTGTATTAGCGCTATAAATAAATCTCTTGCCAAATTCGTAATCTCTCCCATGTCTAATTTGACTACTAGTTGTGCTGAAATGTTTGCTTGCCTACAATTTACGCCCTCCTCTATGTTTAATATAAAAACCTTTTGCAATAGGGAGCTGTTACACTTTTTTTTTTGACATTATGCAGGGAAAAAAATGGTGGACAAAAAAAAGTTGTGTCTTTTGCTATGGTGGTTAGCTAATAGAAATACATATTTTGTCTTCCCTGTAAAACATTTAAAAAATCGGAAATGATGGCTGGATTCACAAGATCTGTATCTTTCATTTGGTGTCTTGGACTTGTGATTTCATGAACATTTGATTATATGATATCCCTGTGGCTTTAGGCTAGGCTATGCTAGTCAGCTTTTTTGATGGGGGGGATCCCGGATCCGGGTTTGTGACTCTATAAAGGTTAACTTGGCTTTCGAAGACCTTAGAAAGGCAGGGTAGAATAGATATAGGTCTGTAGCAGTTTGGGTCTAGAGTGTCTCCCCCTTTTGAAGCTTTCCAATCTTTGGGGATCTGAGACGATACGAAAGAGAGGTTGAACAGGCTAGTGATAGGGGTTGCAACAATTTCGGCAGATAATTTTAGGAAGAGAGGGTCCAGATTGTCTAGTCCAGCTGATTTATAGGGGTCCAGATTTTGCAACTTTTTCAGAACATCAGCTATCTGGACTTGGGTGAAGGAGAATCTGGAATTGGAACTTGGGGACGTTTTGGGCAAGTTTTTATTTATTTATTTTTATTTATTTCACCTTTATTTAACCAGGTAGGCTAGTTGAGAACAAGTTCTCATTTGCAACTGCGACCTGGCCAAGATAAAGCATAGCAGTGTGAACAGACAACACAGAGTTACACATGGAGTAAACAATAAACAAGTCAATGTGGGGGTTGCAGGGCTGTTGACCAGGGTAGGGGTAGCCAGGTGGAAAGCATGGCCAGCCGTAGAAAAATGCTTATTGAAATACTCAATTATCGTGGATTATCAGTGGTGACAGTTATTCCTAGCCTCTGTGCAGTGGGCAGCTGGGAGGAGGTGCTCTTATTCTCCATGGACTTTACAGTGGACCAGAACGTTTTGGAGGAGGTGCTACAGGATGCAAATTTCTGTTTGAAAATGCTAGCCTTTACTTTCCTAACTGCCTGTATATTGGTTCCTAACTTCCCTGAAAAGTTGCATATCGCGGGGGCTATTTGATGCTAATGCAGTATGCCACGGGATGTTTTTGTGCTGGTCAAGGGCAGTCAGGTCTGGAGCGAACGAAAGGCTATATCTGTTCTTGTTTCTCCATTCTTTGAACGGGGCATGCTTATTTAAGCTGGTGAGGAAAGCACTTTTAAAGAATAACCAGGCATCCTCTACAGATGGAATGAGGTCAATATCCTTCCAGGATACCCGGGCCAGGTCGATTAGAAAGGCCTGCTTGCAGAAGTGTTTTAGGGAGCGTTTGACAGTGATTAGGGGTGGTCGCTTGACTGCAGACCCATTACGGATGCAGGCAATGAGGCAGTGATCGCTGAGATCCTGGTTGAAGATAGCAGAGGTGTATTTAGAGGGCAGGTTGGTCAGGATGATATCTATGAGGGTGCCCGTGTTTACGTATTTGGGGTTGTACCTGGTAGGTTCATTGATAATTCGTGTGAGATTGAGGGCATCTAGCTTAGATTGTAGGACGGCCGGGGTGTTAACCTCTAACGAGCCTCTACCCCGGGTCCGGGAGCACCCCCCATCCCCCCACACACTGATTAGCATAGCTAGCATAGCTTCACAAGTAGATAGTAGCATCTAAATATCATTAAATCACAAGTCCAAGACACCAGATGAATTTCAGATTTTTTAAATAGTTTACAGGAAAGACAAAATATGTAAATCTATGTAGCAAACACGTTAGCAAAATCACACACTATTCTAAACTCCATCCATCTTACTCCTTCCATGGGCTCACAATTCGCCTCAACTAAATTATGAATCACATAACCAAGAAAAAAACCCTCAGATGAACAGTCTGATAACATATTCATGGTATAAGATAGTTTGTTAGAAAAGGCATATTTCAGTAGAAATCACAGTTTACAATTGCACGGACCATCGCCAAATCGACTAGAATACTAGATAGAGCACGTGTATGACCAATTTACTCATCATAAAACATTTCATAAAAAATAGACAAAGCATAGCAATGGGAAAGCCCAGTTCTTGTGATTTCAGACCATATTCAGATTTTCTAAGCTTTTCAGCGAAAACACAATAAATCATAAGTTAGCATACCACATGTCAAACGTTACCAGAGCATCGATTCCAGCCAAAGAGCGCTATAAACGTAATCACGCCAAAATATATTAATTTTTTCACTAACCTTCTCAAGATTCTTCCGATGACACCCTGTTAAACATCATTTTACAATATACATATACAGTTTGTTCGAAAAGGTGCATATTTAGCCCATACAAAACCGTGGTTACACAATAAAAATACTAGGAAATCAAGCCTCAATATGTCTGACGTCATCTATACAGAGTGATCTAGTTTAATTGAA
Source organism: Salvelinus sp. IW2-2015 (assembly GCF_002910315.2). Lineage (NCBI taxonomy): Eukaryota > Metazoa > Chordata > Actinopteri > Salmoniformes > Salmonidae > Salvelinus > Salvelinus sp. IW2-2015. The sequence goes on from NC_036849.1 coordinate 20,514,656, forward strand.
AGCTAATCAATATACTTGATAAAAATAACAGGTGACAGGAATCGGAAAGACAAATTAGTTCTTAATGCAAACCGCTGATTTACATTTTTAAAATTATCCTTACTTTTCAATACAGGGTTCGCCAAGGAAGCTATACCAAACAAAATGGCGAAATATGCGTTTAAAATATTTCGACAGAAACACGATTATCATATTTAATATCTTACTTTGAGCTGTTCTTCCATCAGATTCTTGGGCAATGTATCCTTTCTATGTTATAAACGTCTTTTGGTCGATAGATGTCCTGGTCCTTCGAAATGTCCACCACCAACGCCGACACCCAAAACGTTGTCCAAAGTTTCAGAGTGCCACAACCAAAATAAATCCTCAAATCGCACTAACGGATATAAATTGCTATAAAACGGTTCAAAATTAACTACATTATGATGTTTTAAACAACTATAACGACTGAAAACATGACGGGAGAAAATATTGCTGTTAGACAACGATTTGGAACGAGGCAAGTCGATGGCCTTCACGCTTTCAGGCGCACGACGAGAAAGCGGTCTCTATACATTTGGTCTTTTATAATGGCTGTGAATGTCCCATCGATTCCATTGAAAAACGTGATGACGCACAGACAACCCAGAGGAAGACGTAGCAGTGTCGTTTCTCATAGCATTCACGTGTCGCCTTAAAAACAGAACTCCAGATCAGAGGTAAAATTTCTGAAATCTGAACCCCGTTCATGAAAAGTGCTGTAGAAATTGTTCTGTACCACTCAGAGACAAAATTC
>NC_036849.1:20515509-20529228 GCF_002910315.2 Salvelinus sp. IW2-2015
CAACTTCTATAGAAACTAGAAGGTGTTTTCTATCCAATAATAACAATAATATGCATATTGTACGATCAAGAATTTAGCACGAGGCAGTTTAATTTGGAGACACAAATATGCTAATGCGGAACAGCACCCCCTATAGTTCCAAGAAGTTAAGCATGTCCCAATTTAGGTCACCTAACAGTACCTACAACGGTAGGAGACTTGTTTCTGGAGAGGTGGATTTTTAGAAGTAGAAGCTCGAATTGTTTGTCCACAGACCTGGATAGTATGACAGAACTCTGCAGGCTATCTCTGCAGTAGATTGCAACTCCACCCCCTTTGGCAGTTCTATCTTGTCGGGAAAATGTTATAGTTAGGGATGGAAATTTCAGGATTTTTGGTGGCCTTTCTAACCCAGGATTCCAACACGACTAGGACATCCGGGTTGGCAGAGTGTGCTAAAGCAGTGAGTAAAACAAACTTAGGGAGGAGGCTTCTAATGTTAACATGCATGATACCAAGGCTTTTACAGTTACAGAAGTCAACAAATGAGAGCACCTAGGGAGTGGTAGTGGAGCTAGGCGCTGCCTGGGCCTGGATTAACCTCTACATCACCAGAGGAACAGAGGAGGAGCAGGATAAGGGTACGGCTAAAGGCTATAAGAACTGGTAGCCTAGTACGTTCGGAACAGAGAGTAAAAGGAGCAGATTTCTGGGCGAGGAAGAATAAATTCAAGGCATAATGTACAGAGAAGGGTATGGTAGGATGTGAATACAGTGGATGTGAACCTAGGCATTGAGTGACAATGAGAGAGGTTTTGTCTCTAGAGACATCATTTAGTCCAGGTGTGGTCACCGCATGTGTGGGAGGTGAAACAAAAGGTCTAGCTAAGGCATGTTGAGCAGGGCTGGAGGCTCTACAGTGAAATAAGACAGTAATCACTAACCAAAACAGCAATGGACAAGACATATTGACATTAGGGAGAGGCATGCGTAGCCGATTGATCAGAGGGACCAGTGGATAGCTAGGCGAGCTGGAGACACGGCGATTCAGACAGCTAGTAGGCCGTGGCTATCAGGCTAGCAGAAGGGCCTTAGGGGGACGTCGCGACAGAAGAAGTCTGTTGTTGCCCCCTCGGACAGTTACGGCGGCAGACCAGTCGTGTTGGATTGGCAGGTCTCCATGTAGGCAGTAAAAGATCCAGGTCAATTGGCAAAATAGGTATTGTAGCCCAGGGAGTGGCTGATGGTCCTCTTCAGCTAACAGTCCGATATGCTCTAGACAGCTAGCGGGCCGCGGCTAGCAGATGGGCCTTCAGGGGACTTCGCGACGGAGGAGCATGTTGAAACCCCTCGGGTGGATTACGTCGGTAGACCAGTCGTGATGGAATCGGTGGGGCTCCGTGTCGGCAGTAAAAGGGGTCCAGGCCAATTGGCAAAATAGGTATTGTAGCCCAAGGAGTGGCTGATGGACCTCTTCAGCTAGCCGGGAGATGGGCCTAGCACGAGGCTAGTTTCAGGCTCACTGGTGCTTGCTTCGGGACAGAGACGTTAGCCAGGGGGTAGCCACTCAGATAGCAGCTAGCTAGCTGCGATGATCCAGGTGAAAAGGCTCAGAGCTTGCGGTAGGAAACCGGAGATGTGGAGAGAAAGTAGTCCGGTGTGCACTGGGTTGAATCGCACTGTGCAGACTGGCAGGAGTTGACCGGACTAAGGTTAGCTGAATACCGCTAGCAGTGGCTAACTGATTACTAGCTAGTAGCTAGTTAGCTGACTAGCCTCTGTTTGGGGTTCCGGTTCTAAAGTATAGAAAATAGCAGATACATACCACATTGGGTGAGGCGGGTTGCAGGAGAGTATGTTGAAACTGAGGTTAAAAATAAAAAATATATATTTGAAATATATTCGAAGGAAAAAAAGATATATACGCGGGACACGACAAAGACAAAGACGTCTGAACTGCTACGCCATCTTGGATAGACCTGCCAGTCATACTAATTGGTTTCCCACCATGAATTACATTAATTCACTCTTTCAAACCCATACTATTTTTAACCATGCATCTCATGCGGGTAATGTACAGCTCTCCCAGCTTTCCAAATGGCAATTGGCTTGGAGAACTAAAGCATGAGCTCTCTGTAACTCTTTGACTGGGACTTCGTGCTATCGAAGTCCCAATCAAAGAGCTACAAATATCACACTCTCGTTGGAATCATGACCTCACCAGGGCCACTGTGTGTAACTGTTGTTGTTTTAGCTACTCTGCTCACTGTGAGTCATGGGCCCATTAAAAAAGGAACTTGGAGCCATTATGGAGGTATCACTAGGCAACAGTGTTTCCAGATGGTGCAAGGAGGCAGAGGTAGAGCAGAATTAATCACCTGGGCAGGTCTGAGGGTAAATATTACAGGGGAAGGACCTCCCTGGCAAACAGGAGGGGGGGCATTAGGATTTAAACCATAGGTGGGACCAAGAAGTCACTCTTATCCGAGTCACAAGTAAAGGCTAAATCATAAGATCTGAGACCTTGCAAAAATGGGACAGCATTTATTTGATAGAACTAGAGGAGATGGGCCTGTTAAAATCCACTTATTTAACAATATGCCTTGGGTTGTTAATTTGATTGGACTTGAAAACCCTGTTCATCCTTGGGCTGTGAATGTATTGCCCTTTTGTGTAGGATGGTGTGGGGTGCTCATATCCCTCTCCACCCTACACATGGTGTTGTTCATAACCCGCCCCCTCCCAGCCCACACAGGCTAACACACATCTTCAGCGGGAGAGAGAAACCTTGCACCTTCTGTCATGTCCTTTACTCTCTCTCTCTCTCTCTCTCTCATTCACACTCTCCTTTCCTATCTGCTTTATTTCTCTCTCATACCACCCATCTATTCAGTCAACTGAAATGATCATGTCTTAGACGCTTTCTCTCTTTCTTTCTCTCTCTCTCTTTCTCTCATCATCGACAGAGAAATCAAATTAAAATCACAAACACCACAGATCATTTTATTCTGATTGATTCTCAAAAGGGAGGTGCAATTCAATCAATTTCAATCAATTTTATTTTATATAGCCCTTCGTACATCAGCTAATATCTCGAAGTGCTGTACAGACACCCAGCCTAAAACCCCAAACAGCTAGTAATGCAGGTGTAGAAGCACGGTGGCTAGGAAAAACTCCCTAGAAAGGCCAAAACCTAGGAAGAAACCTAGAGAGGAACCAGGCTATGAGGGGTGGCCAGTCCTCTTCTGGCTGTGCCGGGTGGAGATTCCAGATTCCAATTCCAGAGAGGAATTTATCTGTACCACAGTTTTTGATCACCAAAGCGATTGATTGATACACCTAATCTAGTGCTGTGTTCCCTGGACTGTGAGCTGTCCACGGTGTTGCCTGGACGCTGCCTGCCTGGGCCCTTCGCCCTCCAGCTGGTGGGTGAGTTTCTGCTGGTCCTTATGTAACATTATGATAGAAGTGACTCAAGGCTGAGTGGTATCACACATTCAGCAGTATGTGAGGTGACAGTAATCTCAGGCTCAAGCTGTCCTGAGCAAATGGCCTGTGGACACTGATATCCTCTTTATTTTAAATGTCAAAGCTTTAGAAGATGGGAGAAGTCCAATTGGGGAATGAAAGTTCCAACCTTCTGGACCTGGAGCATGGACATTAGCTACATTGGAAGTGCTTATAACATGCATACCAAAGATTGCAATACATTGCTTTCTGTAATGATGTAGAATTGCATTACGCCACATAATCTACAGTACAGTGCTTTCAAAAAGTATTCATACCCCTTGATTTATTCCACATTTTGTTGTGTTACAGCCTGAATTCTCACCCATCTACACACCATACCGCATAATGACAAAGTGAAAGTCTTTTTAGAAATTGTTGCAATTGTATTGAAAATTAAATACAGAAATATCTCATTTACATAAATATTCATGCCCTTGAGTCAATACATGTTAGAATCACCTTTGGCAGCGATTACAGCTGTGAGTCTTTCTGGGTAAGTCTCTAAGAGCTTTCCACACCTGGATTGTACAATATTTTCCCACTAATCTTTTCAAAATTCTTCAAGCTCTGTCAAATTGGCTGTTTATCATTGCTACACAACCATTTCCAAGTTTTGCCATAGATTTTCAAGCAGATTTAAGTCAAAACTATAACTCAGCCACTCAAGAACATTCACTCCAGTGTAGATTTATCCTTGTGTTTTAGGTTATTGTCCTGCTGAAACGTGAATTAATTTCCCAGCGTCTGGTGGAAAGCAGACTGAACCAGGTTTTCCTCTAGGATTTTGCCTGTGCATAGCTCCATTCCATACATTTTTTTATCCTGAAAAACTCCCCAGTCCTTAACCAGTTAAATGTAACTGAAAATGTAATCTACATAATCCCCAAAATGAATTATTTATCACGAGAGTGCCATAAACAATAACTAGTAATGCTGCTCAAAAAAAGAAAACCTTTCTGGTACAAATTGTTATAAATGACTGAGGTGTAGTCACTTTTGAGGACACAAGCTCAAGTCCACAGTACAAATATGATAAAATATGAAATATTTGATATGATGTATTTCCTATTCAACAAAACTGTATGAGCAAGGCTTGCAATGACTTATATGCTTTCTAAATATAGCATAATTGTAACGTATACGCAGGGAGTCTGGAAGCAGGTGCAGATAGTGAGTGTCATAATAATACAAAACAGGAGACGCGTACTGAACGTACCCAAAAACCAACACAGCCTGATGACCGGGGCAACTGAGGGCTATATGAAGGGAGAGTAATCAGGGTGGTGATGAAGTCCAGGTGTGCATAACGATGGGGAGCAGGTGTGCGCAATGATGGTTGCCAGGTGTGCGCAATGTGGGTTGCGGTGTTGTGCCGAAAAGTCCCCCACCTGCCAGAATTCTCCCCCCCCCCCCCACCCACCCCCCCACCCCCTCGCTGCGACTTGCTTGCTAGTTAGATTTCTGTTCACGTTAGGCTGCGTTTCATTTGAATTTTTATGTCGGTTTGATCGCGAATTGCGAGAGGCACTTGTAATGTCTGCAGTTTTCGGTTAGCTATTTGTTTCAGTGTATTAGTCTAAATAAATCTCTTTGCCAAAATTCGTAATCTCTCCCATGTCTTATTTGACTACTAGTTGTTCTGAAATGTTTATTGCTTTCCTACATTTTACTCCCTCCTCTATGTTTAATATAACCTTTTGTCAATAGGGGGAGCTGTTAGCACTTTTTTTTTTTTACATTTCCAAATTAAACTGCCTCGTACTCAATTCTGCTTGTACAATATGCATATTATTTTACTATTGGATAGAAAAACAATCTCTAGTTTCTAAAAACCGTTGAATTATGTCTGTGGGTGGAACAGAACTCATTCTACAGCACTTTTCCTGCCAGGGAGTGAGATTTCGAAATCTTGGCCTCTGTTCCCAGGTCAGTTTATAAGTCCCTGTGAATGCTGTGGGCTACAAACACTGCCTACGCCTTCCTCTAGATGTCAGTAAGTGTGACAATTGAATGGGGTCGATTGCGCAATCTGCGACTTTATATAAACCCAAATTGCGGAAGTACCTTTCTTTTCTGCCATGCGCTTGACGCACGATGGACGTCGGACTGGCCTCCTTCCAAGCTTTGTGTTAGCAAGTTTCTATATCCCGGTCATGTTTTATTCGTTATAGGTGTTAAAGACATCATAAGGTAGTTAATTTAAAACCAACTATATAGCAGTGTATAGCAGTTTATTGCGATTTTCTGGCATTTCTTTGTGACGCACTTTCAAGAGTTGGACACTTTCCGGTACATGCCAACGTTAGTGGGCCATTTCGACAGGCACGAGGACATCTTCGACCAAAAGACGATTAGACCGGCGGAGAAAGGACACATTTGCCAAGATTCTGATGGAAGCTCAGCTAATAGTAAGAACTATTAGTGCTGATAAATCGTTGTTCTGTTGAAAAATGTTAAACGCATAAGCCGCCATTTTCTTTGGGGTAGCTTCGCTTTGGCGCACCCTGTATTGCGCAGTAAGGTTAATTTTTAAAATGTAATTCAGCGATTGCAATTAAGAACTAATTGTCTTTCCAATTGCTGTCCACACTGTATTTTTAGTCAAGTTTGATGATTACTTATTGATTTAGACTAAGTCACTCTCCAAGATGGCGCCCGACATTTTCTGGCCAGGTTTGGCTACTTTTCTCATTGTATAACCACGATTTTTGTGGCTAAATATGCACATTTTCGAACAAAACTCTATAATGTATGTTGTAATATGATGTTACAGGAGTGTCATCTGAAGAATTTCTGAGAAGGTAGTGAAAAAAAATTATATATTTGGTGGTGATTACCGTTATCGCTCTTTTGCCTTGAATCAATGCTGGGGTAATGTTTGCACATGTGGTATGCTAATATACGATATATTGTACGATGTTTGTCGCTGTAAAACACTTAGAAAATCTGAAAAATATTTGTCTCGCGATTCACAAGAATCTGTGTCTTTCCAATTGCTGTACGCTGTGTATTTTTAAGAAATGTTTTAATGATGGTAATTAGTAATACACGGTTTGCTCTCTTAGGTTATTCTAGTCGAGTTTGTTGATGGTCGGCTGCCCAATGGTAAAACTATGATTTATACCTGAATATCACATTTTCTAACAACAATGCTTATACAATAAAATATGTATCAGACTGTCATCGATGAAGTTTTTCTTGGTTAGTGGCTATTTTATTTCTTTATTTGGTTCGAATTGGTAGATAGCTTACTTATGGAGTGAAAAAATGGTGGAGTAAGAAAAATGGTGTCTTTTGCTAACGTGGTTAGCTAATAGATTTACATATTGTGTCTTCCCTGTAAAACATTTTAAAAATCAGAAATGGTGGCTAGATTCACAAGAAGTGTATCTTTCATCTGGTGTCTTGGACTTGTGATTTAATGATATTTAGATGCTAGTATTTACTTGTGACGCTATGCTAGGCTATGCTAGTCAGCTTTTTTACTGGTGGGGGGTGCTCCCGGATCCGGGTTTGGGAGGAACTAGAAGATAACACACATACATTAATTATTAATTTCGGCAGCCTATCCTGATGTGAAGTTTGTTCTATAGAAACTATTTGACTCTGATGTGTGCCACAGAAAGTACTTGACTCTAGCTACAAAATTAAGGAAATTAGAAGGGGGGGGGGTCTTTAGTCTATCACTTTAATAATTCAATGTTTAATTTAGGCCTATCCAAATAAAAAAATAGGCCTTCAACTTGTAGGCACTACAATTTATCCTATCATTTTGGGTACTGGTGTCTTGTGGAATAATTTTAGAACTCAATTTGTGTTTTATAACTGTTTCTATTATAAGGCTCCCCTTAAAACGATACCCTAGCTCATAGGCCTTTAAATATAGCTTCTAAATACATTTTAAACAAAATAGTTGAAGAAGCACGTGCAGTGGCCGATAGGGAAAACAGATTTGGCAATAAGAATAGGCTATAGATAGATAGTCTTGACCACTTGGGACCCTTCGGCTATTTCACTCAGGACAGGTTATAGCCAAGACTTAATATTTTGTTTTGTCTTATTTATTGATATGGATATAGCCTCTGCGTGATGGGGTTGTGTAACGCAAATGGCTGTAACAAGACTGCATACAGAGTGGAAATCACTAACAGTCAAATTGCCTAATATAAGGCCTACACTCCGTGCTCCCAAATACTGGAAAAAGTGTTATTCCTTAGGTTACATGATCACCACAGTAACCCCACGCGGCTATAAAAATAAATGGCCATTAAATAACACACAATAACATGGCATATTTAGATAGCGGAATAGGCCTAGCCTAAATAATATTTACTTTCTATTTTGCAGCTCAGGCAGTTATTCTAGACAAGGCTTTTCTGTGTCTTTATCATTCTCACACAAGTCATTTTCTGAAGGCCCAAGCCTATACTACGCCATCTACTGGTATAACATCATTATTGAATGCAGTTCTAAAACAAGCTCTAGACTTTTATTTTGGAAATGAAACTGGAAGCTGCAAAGCAACTCTAATGTCTGGGCTAGAGTTGCTTGATTGACTAGCTAACTTCAACTAGCTACAGTACGTTCGGTTCATGTCCTTTGCAGGTGCCACATTACTGACAAAAGTTTGTACGCATAAAAAAGATCTGTAACCGAATAAAGGGAGATGTAAAGTTAGAATTGAACATGTAAATGTTAATTCATAGTCGTAACATAGGGTTTGTGCGTTTACAGATCTAATTTAATCTTTACGTTTCATACATGGCTTTTCATACTATCCTAACAATTTACTTATGGATTTTCTTATGATCTTAATGATGGGTACATTCAACCTTTTGGCAGCTATCTCACTCCATACATGTGCTTTGTCAGTGGTTGCAAAGTAGGGTTCAGCCAGGAGGTGATGGACAGTCGGAAGAGAGAATGAAATTGTAGGAGGGACATACCAGCTTCTAGTGGTTTCAAATTTCACATACTATGTCACACGGGCTCAGATATACTACTGTGTTCGTGGGAACCAGGGCTATCGCTCACTGCAAGCAATTTTGATCTACTGTGTCCACAGATCGATTTATAAGGGAAAATATCGGTCAGAACTGGTACCAGAACCAGTTCAGGTCCCCTGCATCTAGGAGTGATTCAAATCATACCCATAACATGATGCAGCCACCACTATGCTTGAAAATATGGAGCGTGGTTCTCAGTAATGTGTTCTATTGGATTTGCCCCGAACTAAACACTTTCTATTCAGGACAAAAAGTGAAATCCTTTGGCACATTTTTTGCATTATTACTTTAGTGCCTTGTTGCTAACAAGATTCATGTTTTGGAATATTTTTATTCTCTATAGGCTTCCTTCTTTTCACTCTGTTAATTAGGTCAGTATTGCGGAGTAACTACAATGTTGTTGCTCCATCATCAGTTTCCTCCTATCACAACCATTCAACTCTGTAACTGTTTTAAAGTCACCATTGGTCTCATGGTGAAATCCCAGAGTGGTTTCCTTCCTCTCCGACAACTGAGTCAGGAAGGATGCATATATCTTTGAAGTGATTGGGTGTATTAATACACCATTCAAAGTGTAATTAATAACTTCTTCATGCTCAAAGGAATATTCAATATCTGCTTTTTTAAAATTTTTACCCATCTACCAATAGCTGTCCTTCTGACCTCCCTGGTCTTTGTGGTTGAATCTGTGTTTGAAATTCACGGCTCGACTGAGGGACATTACAGATAATTGTATGTGTGGGATACAGAGATGAGGTAGTCATTCAACAATCATGTTTATAACTTTAACTAGTGCACACAGAGTGAGTCCATGCAACTTAATATGTGACTTAATTATTAAGTACATTTTTGCTCCTGAACTTATTTAGGCTTGCCATAACAAAGGGGTTGAATACTTGACGGAAGACATTTCAGCTTTTCATGTTTAATTATTCAGCAGAAATGTCTACTTTGACATTATGTGGTATTGTGTGTAGGCCAGTGATAAAATACCTCAATTTATCCATTTTAAATTCAGGCTGTAACACAGCAAAATGTGGAAAAAGTCAAGGGGTGTGAATAATTTCTGAAGGCACTGTATGTAAAGGTCTGATAAACGAGTCCCCGTGCCTCTTCCTGGTGTGACAGCCTCTCCCTCATCTAACTGCCAGTGTGATGAATGTCTCAACTCAGAGTATTCCTCAGCTCCTGACAACATATCCCCAAATGTGTGGCGTGAGACCTGCACCTTCCACGTGCCTGTCTCATCGCCTTGCCTTTGTGGGAATGAATTACCCATTTGGGGCTAAAATCTTAATAGACAGAGAGAAAGAGCATTGTAATTATGTGTAATTATGAATGAGTAAGCCCATTGTGTTCCAGATTGGTGGCCAGGACAGGCAGAAGAAGAGCTTTACAGCAGAAGATCTGCCAGGGCTCCAATCTCTGGTTTCCCTGTATTGAAAGTAGAGAGAGACAGAGGCACTCTGGCAATAGGAACCAGTCTTCACATGTGTCATCTGCTTAAATACAAAAGAGCCAGTGAGCTCAAACAGCATAGCTAGTTATAAATAGCGTAGTGCCTCTGCATGCTTTTACTAAATTGCTTCTCCCCTGTCTTCACTGTCATTAAGATGCACTCAGTTCACTCAGTAATGGACATGCTGCTGATGATTCACCCTGGCCTGTACACGCTTGTCATTTGGGCCTATTTTATCACTGGCCTACACACAATACCCAATAATGTCAAAGTAGACATTTCTGCTGAATATGCCTGTATACAAACAAGAACACTCACATAGGTCTACAAGCTCACACACACAATACAACAAACAAGCGATGTGACTGAAAGTTTATCATCAGAAGGTACAGTAGTTAGCTAGCTGTATTACCGTATACTCTGAAAACAAATGTGTTATAACAATACACACGATTGAGTATGAATTTGTATTTCACATCACTGATACTAACTACATAGACGCTGGTAAAGATATTCTCCCACGGTGGGAGGAAGTCTGCCTAAATGCACATCATTTCATCCATAAAAACAGAATAGAATTGACACAAAGCCTGCATAATGGGCGACTCTCTGTTCTGATCTTCGACCTTTCCTTTATCTAAAGTTTCTCAGCAAATTACAACATGGATTCTGTGCTCTTATGCATAGAAAGCCATTGCATGAAATATGTGTGGGAAAATGTAATTAATAAAACTGAGTCCAATTGAACTGTGACAGATCCCCTCGATTCAAGTAGACTGAGAGAAATGCAATTTCTCTCTCCTTCTCGCCACATTGTACCTCATTCGTCAATCTATTAAGCCAAAAAGAGAACTACCACAGACTGTGACAATGAGACTTAAGAGTTAGAGGCTTGTGTTTGAAAAATGCCTAACATTCCAACTTGTACGGACCTCTATTAACTCTATGACTATCCAATTCATCAACTCATAGATAACCTTAATAGGCCCTCCGATTTGTATTAGAGCACTGTGAAACATGGAAGAATTCAAAAATAGTAATAAAAACATCCCACACTGTAGTATCAACACCTCTAACATGTCACACCCAATATTCTCAGATATTGACCATACAAATCTATCTCCTATTGCTGAGGAAGAGGAAGGAGAGGAGATAGGTCCAGGAGCATGTCTACCACAGGAAGACATTTCCATAGAAGCCCACCCTGTCTTGCTGCTTCTCACCAGCCTGGTCTACCTGCTCAGGGAAGTGTGTCCCCACACAAACGTTCAATGCCTCTCGCAGATCATCAGGAAGTGACCTCATCTTCCTCTCGTGCTCCGCCAGGGCCCCCTGATTGAGCTGCAGACAGGTGGAGGTGAGAGGTCAGAGAGGGTGAGACAGAGACTCATAACCCAAACCGGCTCGTAACAAAGAGGGAGACAACGCAGAGATAAAGAAATAACAAACATATTTATTAATTACAGTATTAATTAAAATAATATAATTAACCCTTATAGATGTATATGTTATCCAAAGGGCAAGGTGGATGACCTCTGCATCCCTGCATTCAGGTCTGCATGATATTTAATTTTGGAAGCATGAACTGGAAAATCTGAAGCCTATACGTTCATCAAAAAAAATATTCCATAGGATGTTCACACGTCAGCATCGGAACTATTCTGTATCTAGCACATGTTGGAACACAAGATAAAATTCCACATTTGTCATTTGTCTACCAGTAGGCATATAGGATCTGTACATGCTTAAGATTGAAAACTATATGCATTATGCGTTATTACATGTGTTAGCTCATCTGCGTATTGGATGGCCAAGGCCTGGATGGCCGATCTGTTGTAACAACATTTACGACAACCGCCACTATATACCAATGCATGCGTACAGACATGTGCGGACAGGTATGTGAATGTGTCAGACCAGGGTTCAAATACATGTGTATTTGATTATTTGTTATTTAAATACTTACTTTCTGTGTATTTGAGTATTTTCAAGTAACATGGACCAAATCAAGTACTTATTTTGGAATTATTTTTAAGTATTTTCAAATAATTTCCTATAAATAGCCTACAGTTTGAAAATATTTTCAGATACTCCTAGGACCTGGGTTCAAATGAATGGGAGTATTTATGTGTATTTGAAAATGCTCTGTGTATTTAAGTATTTTCAAATACATGCCAATGCTTTCCAAGTGTATTTCCAAATACATTCCAATATTCAACTACTTGTATTTTCAAACAAAAAATATATGAATACTTACTTCAAAATGTATGTGAAAGTAAAGTAAACAGGTGCTGTTTGTTTACAGCACCTGATTGGCCAGGCCTGGTGTCTCTTCACCAGAGTATCCTGCTGAGGACTGCTGTCTGTAGACTACAGTACCAATACGTGTCAATGAGAGCAGAGATTTTGTATGGCTGTGTGTGAATGCCAAGCAAGTGTGAATGCCTGAAGGACATGAAGAGTATGTCTGTAAACAGTTCATCTGGTCAGTTACTCTACCTGTTACAAATTAGATGATACAGTACAGTGGCAAGAAAAAGTATGTGAGCCCTTTGTAATTACCTGGATTTCTGCATAAATTGGTTATCAAATTTTATCTGATCTGATTGATAGACAAACATAGTGTGCTTAAACTAATAACACACAAATTATTGAATATTTCTTGTCTATATTGAATACATCATTTAAACATTCACAGTGTAGGTTGGATAAAATATGTGAACCCCTAGGCTAATGACTTCTTCAAAAGCTAATTGGAGTCAGGAGTCAGCTAACCTGGAGTCCAATCAATGAGATTGGAGATGCTGGTTAGAGCTGCCTTGCCCTATAAAAAACACTCACAAAATTTGAGTTTGCTATTCACAAGAAGCCTTGCCTGATGTGAACCATACCTCGAACAAAAGAGATCTCAGAAGACCTAAGATTACGATTTTCTGACTTGCATAAAGCTGGAAAGGGTTACAAAAGTATCTCTAAAAGCCTTGATGTTAATCAGTCCACGGTAAGACAAATTGTCTAGAAATGGGGAAAGTTCAGCACTGTTGTTACTCTCCCTAGGAGTGGCCACCCTACAAAGATGACTGAAGAACACAGCACTGAATGCTCATTGAGGTTAAGAGGAATCCTAGTGTCAGCTAAAGATTTACAGATATCTCTGGAACATGCTGATGATTCTGTTGACGATTCTACAATACGTAAAACACTAAACAGGAATGGTGTTCATGGGAGGACACCATGGAAGAAACCACTGCTGTCAACAACAAAAAACTTGATGCACGTCTTAAGTTTGCAAAAGTGCACCTGGATGTTTCACAGCGCTACTGGCGAAATATTCTGTGGATAATGAAACTACAGTTGAGTTGTTTAGAAGGAACACACAACAGTATGTGTGGGAAAAAAAGGCACAGCACACCAACATCAAAACCTCATCCCAACTGTAAAGTATGGTGGAGGGAGCATTATGGTTCAGGGCTGCTTTGCTGCCTCAGGGCCTGGACAGCTTGCTATCATCGACGGAAAAATGAATTCTCAAGTTTATCAATACATTTTGCAGGAGAATGTTAGGCTATCTGTCCGCCAACTGAAGCTCAACAGAAGTTGAGTGATGCAACAGGACAACGACCCAAAACACAGAAGTAAATCAACAACAGAATGGCTTCAACAGAAGAAAATACGCCTTCTAGAGTGACCCAGTCAGAGTCCTGACCTCAACCCGATTGAGATGCTGTGGCATGACCTCAGGAGAGCGGTTCACACCAGGCATCC
>NC_036849.1:20529562-20533873 GCF_002910315.2 Salvelinus sp. IW2-2015
ATCTATGTAGAAAATTTATCTCACATAATATGAAAGTGACCCAAAGCTCAGCTGCAATATAAACTACACCTTTGAATGAGAGGTGTGCCAAGACTTTTGACCGGTATTTGCATTTCAGGGAGGGGTTATATACTGTTATAACATGATTTGGCAACAACAAAATACCCACTTGATGGGATTGGACAAGTCTAATCTATTGTGAGAAAACAGTATTGATCTCCTCTCAGGTGCACCTACTGAGTGGCAAGAAAAAGATGTGAACGCTTTGAAATACTGGAGTTTCTGCATAAAGTTGGTCATAAGAATTGATCTGATCTTCATCTAGGTCACAACAATAGACAAACACAGTCTCTTAAGATTAAAACCACACAAAATTATACATTTCCACGTCTTTATTGAACAAGAGCGACCGTGTAAACATTCACAGTGCATGGGTGGGAAAAGTATGTGAACCTTGGATTAATAACTGGTTGAGCCTCCTTTGGCGCAATAACCTCAACCAGACGTTTCTGGTAGTTGCGGATCAGACCTGCACACGGTCCAGGAGGAATTTGACCATTCCTTTAACAAAACTGTTTCAGTTCAGCAATAGTTTTCATCTACTTTGTGCATGACACAAGTCATTTTCAATTGTTTACAGACAGATTATTTAACTTATAAGTATTATAATTCACTGTATCACAATTCCAGTGGGTCAGAAGTTTACATACATTCAGTTGACTGTGCCTTTAAACCTGTCTCTTATACACATCTAGATGTGTATAAGAGACAGGTGTTGGGGTGCTTTGCTGATGACATTGTCTGTGATTTATTTAGAATGCAAGGCACACTTAACCAGCATGGCTACCAAAGCATTCTGCAGCGATACGCTGCTTAGTGGAACTATCATTTGTTTTTCAACAGGACAATAACCCAACACACCTCCAGGCTGTGTAAGGGCTATTTTACCAAGAAGGAGAGTGATGGAGTGCTGCATCAGATGACCTGGCCTCCACAATCCCCCGACCTCAACCAACTTGAGATGGGTTGGGATGAGTTGGACCACAGGGTGAAGGAAAATCAGCATTCAAGTGATCAGCATATCTGGGAACTCCTTCAACACTGTTGGAAAATAATTCCATGTGAAGCTGGTTGAGAGAATGCCAAGAGTGTGCAAAGCTGTCATCAAGGCAAATGGTGGCTATTTGAAAAATCTCAAATATAAAATTTAATTTGATTTGTTTAACACTTATTCTACAATGTAGAAAATAGTAAAAATAAAGAAGAACCCTTGAATGAGTATGTGTTCTAAAACTTTTGATCAGTACTGTATGAAAGAGCAAAAGATTTCATAAAATCTACTTTTAAACCCTCCTTGTTGAGGTGTTCAGATCAACCAGATTGAACTAGTGTGAAAGGAGCAGAGTAGACTTGATGTGCTGGTGACCCAGATGCAGTTGGGCTGAATCCTGATGAGCCAACATGGTAAAGAGAAGAACAACACAACACATCACTATCTCACTCTCACTCTCACACTCACTCACTCACTCTCTCCACATGTGCCCTGTCCTCACTCTGTGTAAACATCCTATAACAGCTAGGCCAGCCCTTTAGTAAGGGTGCTCTGCTCCGCACTCAACTCAACTCATAAAACACGAAACATACGAACCAAGAAATCTCACATAAATGACGAATGAACAAAAACCAAAGCCGAACAGTCCCGTATGGTGCGACAAAACACTGACACGGGAAGAAAATCACCCACAAAAAAACAGTGAGGAACACCCTACCTACATATGACTCTTAAGTTAGAGGAGAAACAACAAAACACCTTGCCTCTAATTAAGAGCCATACCAGGCAACCCAAAACAACATAGACAAGATAACATAGATGCCCACCCAAAACACATTGCCCTGGCCATAAACACATACAAAAACAACATAAACGGTCAGGACCGCTTACAACATCCCAAGAATATTGGCTGAACTGAAAACAGGTTTTGTTAAAGAAAAGAGAATAGAAAAAAAATAAAAAAGGGACAAAAGGTGTCCAAAATTCCTCCTGACCGTTGTGCAGGTGCTGGATCCGCAAACTACAAAAACGTTTGGTTGAGGTTATTGCTGGCAAAGGGAGGGTCAACCAGTTATTAAAATCGCAAGGGTTCACTACTTTTGCGCCAAACCCTTGCCTGTGAATGTTTAACGGTGTGTTCATAAAGACTGTGAAAATGTATAAATTGTTTGTCGTGTTTTAATTTCAAGCCGACTGTGTTTGTCTATTGTTGTGACCTAGATGAAGATCAGATCAAAATTTATGACCAATTTATGCAGAAATCCAGGTATTTCCAAAGGGTTCACATTACTTTTTCTTGCCACTCAGTAGGTGGCAACCTGAGGGAGACTAATACTGTTGGGTCACAATAGATTAGCCTTGTCCAATGCCATCAAGTGGTATGTTTGTTGTTGACCAATATGTTATCACATTATACCCCCTCTCTGAATGCAAACTAACGCGGTCAAAAAGTTTGGACACACCTACTCATTCAAGGGTTTTTCTTTATTTTTACTATTTTTCTATGCATTGTAGAATAACTAGTGAACATAGTCAAATACATGAAATAAACACATGTTAAGTAACCGAAAGGTTAAACAAATTAAAATAATTTAGATTTTCTACAAAGTAGCCTCTGTTTGCCTTGAGACAGCTTTGCACACTCTCACAGCTTTGGCTTCTCTAAACCAGCTTCATGGGGTAGTCACCTGGAATGCATTTCAATTAACAGTGTTGCCTTAAATGTTCATTTGTGGAATTTCTTTCCTTCTTAATGTGTTTGAGCCAATCAGTGTTTTGGACAATGTAGGGGTGGTATACAGAATATTGTCCCTATTTGGGAAAAAGACCAAGTCATATTATGGCAAGAACAGCTCAAATAAGCAAAGATAAATGACAGTCCATCATTACTTTACGACATGAATGTCAGTCCATATGGAACATTTCAAGAACTTTGAAAGTTTCTTCAAGTGCAGTTGCAAAAAACCATCAAGCCTATGATGAAACTGGCTCTCATGAGGATCGCCACAGGAAAGGAAGACCCAACAGTTACCTCTGCTGCAGAGGATAAGTTCATTAGCAGTTACCAGCCTTGGACATTTCAGCCCAAATAAATGCTTCACAGATACAGTGAGTAAACAGATACATCTCAACATCAACTGTTCAGAGGAGACTGTGTGAAACCAGGGCCTTCATGGGCGAATTTCTGCAACGAAACCCACTACTAAAGGACACCAATAAGAAGAAGAGACTTGCTTGGGCCAAGAAACATGAGCATGGACATTAGACCGGTGGAAATCTGTCCTGATTTTTGGTTCCAACCGCCTTGTGTGAGACGCCGTGTGGGTGAACGGATGATCTCCGCATGTGTATTTCCCACCGTGAAGCATGGAGGAGAATGTGTTATGGTGTGGGGTGCTCTTTGCTGTGACATTGTCTGTGATTTATTTAGAATGCAAGGCACACTTAACAGCCATGGCTACCAAAGCATTCTGCAGCGATACGCTGCTTAGTGGAACATATCATTTGTTTTTCAACAGGACAATAACCCAACACACCTCAGGCTGTGTAAGGGCTATTTTACCAAGAAGGAGAGTGATGGAGTGCTGCATCAGATGACCTGGCCTCCACAATCCCCCGACCTTCAACCAACTTGAGATGGGTTGGGATGAGTTGGACCACAGGGTGAAGGAAAATCAGCATTCAAGTGATCAGCATATCTGGGAACTCCTTCAACACTGTTGGAAAAAATTCCATGTGAAGCTGGTTGAGAGAATGCCAAGAGTGTGCAAAGCTGTCATCAAGGCAAATGGTGGCTATTTGAAAAATCTCAAATATAAAATTAATTTGATTTGTTTAACACTTATTCTACAATGTAGAAAATAGAAAAATAAAGAAGAACCCTTGAATGAGTATGTGTCTAAAACTTTTGATCAGTACTGTATGAAAGAGCAAAAGATTTCATAAAATCTACTTTTAAACCCTCCTTGTTGAGGTGTTCAGATCAACCAGATTGAACTAGTGTGAAAGGAGCAGAGTAGACTTGATGTGCTGGTGACCCAGATGCAGTTGGGCTGAATCCTGATGAGCCACATGGTAAAGAGAAGAACAACACAACACATCACTATCTCACTCTCACTCTCACACTCAACTCACTCACTCTCTCCACATGTGCCCTGTCCTCACTCTGTGTAAACATCCTATAACGCTAGGCCAGCCTTAGTAAGGGTGCTCTGCTCCGCACTCAACTCAAACTCTGTGTGTGTGTGTGTGTGTGTGTG
>NC_036849.1:20536332-20603091 GCF_002910315.2 Salvelinus sp. IW2-2015
CTAAATCTGCTATTCGCCTTGATACACCCCTTACCTGGACCACTTGAACCCCCCTCTACTGGGGACCCACTTGACACTCTACTGGGGACCACTACACCCCCTTACTGGGGACCACTTTGCTTGCTGCAGTATCTGTGTGCTTATGATGACCATGAATGCGTGTGTAGATGCGAGTGTTGTGGTGATGTGTGTGTGGCTCGATATAGTAGTGCAGGCTGTGTGTGTGTGTGTGTGTGTGTGTGTGTGTGTGTGTGTGTGTGTGTGTGTGTGTGTGTGTGTGTGTGTGTGAGTACATGCACGTGTGTCTGCGTGTGAGTGAACAGACAGGGTGGTCATGTGAATGAATCAGACACTTTTCTGTACAATACACTTCAGGAAAAGCTCTTTCAGTCAGTGTTACCATAGTTACTCTCCCTGTCTACCACAGTAGATAATGATAATGAAAACCATGTGAATTTCCCAATGTGGATGTGGAAAGCCCTGCAATAGTTACAGAGACACGTGTACATCCTGGTGTTGCCATTAAAGTCATAGTCCTGAGACATCTATAATTATAATCTGTAATAGCAGGTTCTATTTTAACTCAAAACGAATATACTTGCCACTGTATCAGTCTTGGCAGACTCCTCAGCCAGGCCCACACTCACTGCCCTTTTCAGCCTAAGTATATATATATCAATAATCTAATTGATTATGTTACCATTAAACTATGTAGTCTATGTCTAAAATGAAGTTGTTCCAACTCAGAACACAGCAGCACTCGTCACCACGTGCAAACCATTTGCTTTCCAACCAGCATTTAAAGCTCTGAATACATGAGCCCTATATTGTTTGTACTGTACCAGTACATCGAACAATGATTGAATCAATAAGTTGAATGAGTGGTCTTTTATGTGATTCCATAAGTACACATTCAGCTCACCTTGCCTTGTCTGAACCTGAGCGCTTTGACTGCCCTTACTTCTTTGTCTCCTTGGATTCACTTGGGGAGGAAACAGAGAACACTCGTCACTGGAGATGATTTTGAGGCCATTTAAGTGAAAGCCTCACTCAGCCCATTACATAAAAACTACCATTCAAAAAATATATTCTGCAGCCAGGCTGTAAGATCTTGTTCCAGTTCATATTTTGTAAGTGTAAGGGGTAATTAAAGGGGTCCAGTATCTGTTTGATAAGTAAAAACAGAAGGTATCTTATCCCTTATACTGCTGTTTGAACACCTGGTGGCTAATGGCTGGCCTTAGATAACCATCTGCCGGCTGGAGACACTGGATTACACTCACACACACTCCCTGTCTCATACACACATATACAGTGCCTTGCGAAAGTATTCACCCCCTTGGCATTTTTCCTATTTTGTTGCCTTACAACCTGGAATTAAAATAGATTTTTGGGGGGTTTGTATCATTTGATTTACACAACATGAGTGTGTGTGTGAGTGTAATACAGTGTAATCCAAACAAATACTGGACCACTTTGAAGATACAAACTATTTTGTATTGTGAAACAAACAAGAAATAAGACAAACTGAACTTGAGCATGCATAACTATTCACCCCCCAAAGTCAATATTTGTAGAGCCACTTTCTTGCAGCAATTATGTCTATATAAACTTGTGGCCTGCTGGAGGTCATTTTGCAGGGCTCTGGCAGTGCACCTCCTTGCACAAAGGCGNCATGACCTCAGGAGAGCGGTTCACACCAGGCATCCCAAGAATATTGCTGAACTGAAACAGTTTTGTAAAGAGGAATGGTCCAAAATTCCTCCTGACCGTTGTGCAGGTCTGATCCGCAACTACAGAAAACGTTTGGTTGAGGTTATTGCTGCCAAAGGAGGGTCAACCAGTTATTAAATCCAAGGGTTCACATACTTTTCCCACCCTGCACTGTGAATGTTTACACGGTGTGTTCAATAAAGACGTGAAAATGTATAATTGTTTGTGTGTTTTTAATTTAAGCAGACTGTGTTTGTCTATTGTTGTGACCTAGATGAAGATCAGATCAAATTTTATGACCAATTTATGCAGAAATCCAGGTATTTCCAAAGGGTTCACATACTTTTTCTTGCCACTCAGTAGGTGCAACCTGAGAGGAGATCAATACTGTTGGGTCACAATAGATTAGACTTGTCCAATCCCATCAAGTGGTATTTTGTTGTTGACCAAATATGTTATCACATTATAACCCCTCTCTGAAATGCAAACTACCGGTCAAAAGTTTGGACACACCTACTCATTCAAGGGTTTTTCTTTATTTTTACTATTTTCTACATTGTAGAATAATAGTGAACATATCAAAACAATGAAATAACACATGTAGTAACCAAAAGTGTTAAACAAATTAAAATATATTTTAGATTCTTCAAAGTAGCCTCTGTTTGCCTTGATGACAGCTTTGCACACTCTCTACAGCTTTGGCATTCTCTAAACCAGCTTCATGGGGTAGTCACCTGGAATGCATTTCAATTAACAGGTGTGCCTTAAATGTTCATTTGTGGAATTTCTTTCCTTCTTAATGTGTTTGAGCCAATCAGTGTTTGGACAATGTAGGGGTGGTATACAGAATATGTCCCTATTTGGAAAAAGACCAAGTCCATATTATGGCAAGAACAGCTCAAATAAGCAAAGATAAATGACAGTCCATCATTACTTTAAGACATGAATGTCAGTCAATATGAAACATTTCAAGAACTTTGAAAGTTTCTTCAAGTGCAGTTGCAAAAACCATCAAGCGCTATGATGAAACTGGCTCTCATGAGGATCGCCACAGGAAAGGAAGACCCAAAGTTACCTCTGCTGCAGAGGATAAGTTCATTAGAGTTACCAGCCTTGGACATTTCAGCCCAAATAAATGCTTCACAGATACAGTGAAAGTAACAGATACATCTCAACATCAACTGTTCAGAGGAGACTGTGTGAATCAGGCCTTCATGGTCGAATTTCTGCAAAGAAACCACTACTAAAGGACACCAATAAGAAGAAGAGACTTGCTTGGGCCAAGAAACATGAGCAATGGACATTAGACCGGTGGAAATCTGTCCTGATTTTTGGTTCCAACCGCCTTTGTGAGACGCCGTGTGGGTGAACGGATGATCTCCGCATGTGTATTTCCCACCGTGAAGCATGGAGGAGAATGTGTTATGGTGTTGGGGTGCTTTGCTGATGACATTGTCTGTGATTTATTTAGAATGCAAGGCACACTTAACCAGCATGGCTACCAAAGCATTCTGCAGCGATACGCTGCTTAGTGGAACTATCATTTGTTTTTCAACAGGACAATAACCCAACACACCTCCAGGCTGTGTAAGGGCTATTTTACCAAGAAGGAGAGTGATGGAGTGCTGCATGCCAGCAGAGTTTACCTGCCCTCCAACAATCCCCCGACCTCAACAACTTGAGATGGGTTGGGATGAGTTGGACCACAGGTGAAGGAAAATCAGCATTCAAGTGATCAGCATATCTGGGAACTCCTTCAACACTGTTGGAAAATAATTCCATGTGAAGCTGGTTGAGAGAATGCCAAGAGTGTGCAAAGCTGTCATCAAGGCAAATGGTGGCTATTTGAAAAATCTCAAATATAAAAATTTAATTTGATTTGTTTAACACTTATTCTACAATGTAGAAAATAGTAAAAAATAAAGAAGAACCCTTGAAGGTATGTGTTCTAAAACTTGATCAGTACTGTATGAAAGAGCAAAAGATTTCATAAAAATCTACTTTTAAACCCTCCTTGTTGAGGTGTCAGATCAACCAGATTGAACTAGTGTGAAAGGAGCAGAGTAGACTTGATGTGCTGTGACCCAGATGCAGTTGGGCCTGAATCCTGATGAGCCAAACATGGTAAAGAGAAGAACAACACAACACATCACTATCTCACTCTCACTCTCACACTCACTCACTCACTCTCTCCACATGTGCCCTGTCCTCACTCTGTGTAAACATCCTATAACAGCTAGGCCAGCCCTTTAGTAAGGGTGGCTCTGCTCCGCACTCAACTCAACTCGTGGTGTGTGTGGTGTGGGGTGTGTGTGGTTGTGTGTGTGTGTGTGGTGTGTGTGTGTGTGTGTGTGTGTGTGTGTGTGTGTGTGTGTGTGTGTGGTTGGGTGTGTGTTGTGTGTGTTGTGTGTGTGGGTGTGTGAGTACATGCACGTGTGTCTGCGTGTGAGTGAACAGACAGGGTGGTCATGTGAATGAATCAGACACTTTTCTGTACAATACACTTCAGGAAAAGCTCTTTCAGTCAGTGTTACCATAGTTACTCTCCCGTCTACCACAGTAGATAATGATAATGAAAACCATGTGAATTTCCCAATGTGGATGTGGAAAGCCCTGCAATAGTTACAAGAGACACGTGTTATCCTGGTGCTTGCCATTAAAGTCATAGTCCTGAGACATCTATAATTATAATCTGTAATAGCAGGTTCTATTTTACTCAAAACGAATATACTTGCCACTGTATCAGTCTTGGCAGACTCCTCAGCCAGGCCCACACTCACTGCCCTTTTCAGCCTAAGTATATATATATCAATAATCTAATTGATTATGTTACCATTAAACTATGTAGTCTATGTCTAAAATGAAGTTGTTCCAACTCAGAACACAGCAGCACTCGTCACCACGTGCAAACCATTTGCTTCCAACCAGCATTTAAAGCTCTGAATACATGAGCCCTATATTGTTTGTACTGTACCAGTACATCGAAAATGATTGAATCAATAAGGTTGAATGAGTGGTCTTTTATGTGATCCATAAGTACACATTCAGCTCACCTTGCCTTGTCTGAACCTGAGCGCTTGACTGCCCTTACTTCTTTGTCTCCTTGGATTCACTTGGGGAGGAAACAGAGAAACACTCGTCACTGGAGATGATTTTGAGGCCATTTAAGTGAAAGCCTCACTCAGCCATTACATAAAAACTACCATTCAAAAAATATATTCTGCAGCCAGGCTGTAAGATCTTGTTCCAGTTCATATTTTGTAAAGTGTAAGGGGTAATTAAAGGGGTCCAGTATTGTTTGATAAGTAAAAACAGAAGGTATCTTATCCCTTATACTGCTGTTTGAACACCTGGTGGCTAATGGCTGGCCTTAGATAACCATCTGCCGGCTGGAGACACTGGATTCACTCACACACACTCCCTGTCTCATACACACATATACAGTCTTGCGAAAGTATTCACCCCCTTGGCATTTTTCCTATTTTGTTGCTCTACAACCTGGAATTAAAATAGATTTTTGGGGGGTTTGTATCATTTGATTTACACAAATGAGTGTGTGTGTGAGTGTAATACAGTGTAATCCAAACAAATACTGGACCACTTTGAAGATACAAACTATTTTGTATTGTGAAACAAACAAGAAATAAGACAAACTGAACTTGAGCATGCATAACTATTCACCCCCCAAAGTCAATATTTGTAGAGCCACTTTCTTGCAGCAATTATGTCTATATAAAACTTGTGGCCTGCTGGAGGTCATTTTGCAGGGCTCTGGCAGTGCACCTCCTTGCACAAAGGCGGAGGTAGCGGTCCTGCTGCTGGGGTGTTGCCCTCCTACGGCCTCCTCCACGTCTCCTGATGTACTGGCCTGTCTCCTGGTAGCGCCTCCATGCTCTGGACACTACGCTGACAGACACAGCAAACCTTTTTGCCACAGCTCGCATTGATGTGCCATCCTGGATGAACTGCACTACCTGAGCCACTTGTGTGGGTTGTAGACTCCGTCTCATGCTACCACTAGAGTGAAAGCACCGCCAGCATTCAAAAGTGACCAAAACATCAGCCAGGAAGCATAGGAACTGAGAAGTGGTGTGTGGTCACCACCTGCAGAACCATTCCTTTTTTGGGGTGTCTTACTAATTGCCTATAATTTCCACCTTTTGTCTATTCCATTTGCACAACAGCATGTGAAATTTATTGTCAATCAGTGTTGCTTCCGGACAGTTTGATTTCACAGAAGTGTGATTGACTTGGAGTTACATTGTGTTGTTTAAGTGTTCCCTTTATTTTTTTGAGCAGTGTATATATATATACGGTATTTCACTCTCTCTCATACACACATACATAAAAGCCCGCACCCACAATAACCTGCACGGATGGCTGACTCATTTATTACTTCAGTTATTGTCTTTGTAAAAGGTCAAATAATTTCCCTGTCTAATACACATGCACACATGCGCTTTCTACAGACACACACAGGCACACACATGAGTTCCTTATCTATATTTAGAGGTCCTGCATCATATAGGTAGGCTACTGTGATGTGTTTTGGCCCACCTCTCCAGAGTGTTGAGTTCACTGATGTGTCTCTCTGTGGACATCTCCAACGGCTTGGCAAGTCGCTGTCAGCCACACAGGAAACAGGAAGTATCAGTAACAGAGCGGCAGCTCTACCAAGTGCAAAACAGACCTAGCGGAAGTCTCCACTGAAATGTGTTAGAGATCTGATGAACATGTGGTATGTGCTGTAAAACTTCATATACAGTTGAAGTCGGAAGTTTACATACACTTAGGTTGGAGTCATTAAAACTCGTTTTTCCACCACTTCACAAATTTCTTGTTAACAAACTATAGTTTTGGAAAGTTGGTTAGGACATCTACTTTGTGCATGACACAAGTCATTTTCAATTGTTTACAGACAGATTATTTAACTTATAAGTATTATAATTCACTGTATCACAATTCCAGTTGACTGTGCCTTTAAACAGCTTGGAAAATTCCAGAAAATTATGTCATGGCTTTAGAAGCTTCTGATAGGCTAATTGACATAATTTGAGTCAATTGGAGGTGTACTTGTGGATGTATTTCAAGACCTACCTTCAAACTCAGTGCCTCTTTGCTTGACATCATGGGAAAATCAAAAGAAATCAGCCAAGACCTCAGAAAACAAATGGTAGACCTCCACCTATATCGACATAACCTGAAAAGCCGCTCAGCAAGGAAGAAGCCACTACTCCAAAACCCCCATAAAAAAAAGCCAGACTACGGTTTGCAACTGCACATGGGGACAAACATCGTACTTTTTGGAGAAATGTCCTCTGGTCTGATGAAACAAAAATGGAACTGTTTGGCTGTAATGACCATCGTTATGTTTGGAGTAAAAGAGGGAGGTTTGCATTCCAAAGAACACCATCCCAACCGTGAATCACGGGGGTGGCAGCATCATGTTGTGGGGGTGCTTTGCTGTAGGAGGGACTGGTGCACCTCACAAAATAGATGGCATCATGAGGGAAGAAAATTATGTGGATATATTGAAGCAACATCTCAAGACATCAGTCAGGAAGTTAAAGCTTGGTCGCAAATGGGTCTTCCAAATGGACAATGACCCCAAGCATACTTCCAAAGTTGTGGCAAAATGGCTTAAGGACAACAAAGTCAAGGTATTGGAGTGGCCATCACAAAGCCCTGACCTCAATCCTATAGAAAATTTGTGGGCAGAACTGAAAAAGCGTGTGCGAGCAAGGAGGCCTACAAACCTGACTCAGTTACACCAGCTCTGTCAGGAGGGATGGGCCAAAATTCACACAACGTATTGTGGGAAGCTTGTGGAAGGCTACCCAAAACGTTTGACCCAAGTTAAACAATTAAAGGCAATGCTACAAAATACTATTTGATGAAAGAAATAAAAGCTGAAATAAATCACACTACTATTATTCTGACATTTCACATTCTTAAAATAAAGTGGTGATCCTAACTGACCTAAGACAGGGAAGTTTTACTAGGATTAAATGTCAGGAATTGTGAAAAACTGAGTTTAAATGTATTTGGCTAAGGTGTACTGTATGTAAACTTCCGACTTCAACTGTATATAAAAACTACTGTAACACAACCTTTGCCATGCATTTGCACGCACTCTGACAGAAACAGATTAGGACTGCCTGAGACCTGACTATGAGATGCTGCTGTCTCTAGCTCGATTGGCCTTCCAGTCCGCGGGGGGGGGGTCTGTTCCCTGGGCGGTGAGGTCACATCCCAGAGAAAACGACCTGATTGACCTCTATCTGATGCAGATCCAGAGCTTATGCTAAGAGCACCACAGAGCACCTGGTTGTGATGGATAATCAATACTGTGCTACAGGCCTGGCTTCCAGCCATCAGCTGAAGGCATGAGGTGAGATTCACTCATAAGTTGAGGTGCATGGTGGGGCCGTGCACATGGGAATGAGTTCCACTTTTGGGTGAGTCCAGAGGAAATTGATAGGCGTGGTAAACAGAGCCAAGAGCAGTGTATGTTGAGAAGTGGTTAGGGTGCTCAGGTGAATAGAGTCACAGGTGTAAGTTCATTACACACTATTGGCTTTAAATAAACACACCTTACCTCAACTGCTTATCCAGTACATGGATGCAATGTAAAAATAAAGACATCCTTGAATAAGAGATACATTATGTTTATGCAAAGAACTATCAATAATATCCTTAATATCGAATTGACTCTGGCAGTTTGTCTGAACTTCACTGTACCTCTTCTTCATCTGATCACACTGCTCCACCCACAGAGCTCTGAGATCCACTTGCAGCCTCGCCTTCTGCTCCATCACGCTCTCCTCCCTGGGGACGGTCTCTGCCGTCTCACCATCAGAGACCAGGTTTTAGACATGACATGGCGAAGGGGACAATAGTCTGCTGCTGATCCCTACAGTAATACCCAAAGGGGGATGGATGATCCATAGAGATCCTATTAAATTACTAGAGGGGCTATCTCATAAACTCTCAATGTTCCATAATGGGGTGAAAATGGCAGCCATATTGATCAGGGAGAACTCCAAACCAGTCTAATTGGAATGAATGACAGTATAGGCATAATCCATATTTGACGTATGCATGAAAATAAAAGTAAGGCATGTGGTATATCATAAATTGAGTAATAGAATTATTGACAACCTTATACCAAATTTCTGTATAAATAGCCTCTAAAATATATGTAAACAGACCATAAAATGTATGTTTTCTTAGAAAGCTGTGAGCGCTATTATATGTTACAATATCAGTACTTGTTGCATTTACAACTTGTCTAAGTCCTATCATCAACAGATTTCAGCCAGTGTATGGCTGTGGATTGATTGCATTGTCTGAATGGAATGTTGGCATATTGGCAGTTCATTTGAAGTATTGGAATCATTCCTCAAACTGTCTGGCTACCTAGCTAACAAAGCTAGTGCAGATAAATTATTCAAATTCATTATTTTACACAATATCTTATCACATCGCTAGCAAACCATGTATGAACAACTCCCTGACCAAAATGTCTGACCTTTATCCCATCATAAGAAGGTTCATACCCATTCTAGTAATCTATTTTCTAATTATATGGGATGATCTTTGTAAACTCACGTGGCTCTATCAGCGGCTCCAGGGGCATTATCAGGCCTCCACATCACTGCCTCACATAGAGGTCTGTTACTTCATCCTAGCAGCAGTATGCCGATTTAAAGTAGGATCCTAGGGCCAGGAGGTTTTCTTGATAATGTAACCTGACCAGGGAATGGTCAGGTAAAACACCTGGCCCTATTACTCAACAAAAGCGTCCGG
Source organism: Salvelinus sp. IW2-2015 (assembly GCF_002910315.2). Taxonomy (NCBI): domain Eukaryota; kingdom Metazoa; phylum Chordata; class Actinopteri; order Salmoniformes; family Salmonidae; genus Salvelinus; species Salvelinus sp. IW2-2015. The sequence continues at coordinate 20,545,855 of NC_036849.1, forward strand.
GTAAAAGCCTAGAATTGTTCTTCCACAAGCAATAAATGTTTCTAGTTAAAAACATATCTTACATTTTACATTTTAGTCATTTAGCAGACACATTTAGAGGATATTTTTATCCCTTCATTAAGTGCTCTACCAAGAAAAACACATTAGCTGAGGAATATTCCAAATCTCCCTGAAGCTAATTATTATCAGTCTAAATATAACTCTTGTTAATTAAACTGGCCAAGAGAAAAACAACATGAATATATTCTGTGTGTCTGCCACCACCCCTAGTGGATGAGATTAAAATAAAACATGAATTTGTTGAGTCAGAAAACTTTAACTACAGAGGGCCTAAAAACATCTAGTGTATTCCATTAATATTTTTTCTTCATGGCGTTCTTCTTGAACGCTTTGAATGTGTCGCTGTATTTCTGGATGGATTTTCTTCTGGAACTTCTTCTCCAGTTCCTTCATGTCCTCACAGGCAACTGTGGACAGCTCTGAAAGAGGACATATATGATATATCAATTTCAGAGGCTCCTCAGAGCATCCTCCTTAGTGAATTTCATAAAAATAAAAATTGTGAAACTTTAAAAAAGTTGTCCTTTTTAGATACTAAATATATTCACATCACCAAATAATTGATTAAACACACTGTTTTGCAATGAAGGTCTACAGGTCTACAGTCTACAGTCTGGCCTCATCTGGGTACATTGACTTCAATACAAAATCTAGGAGGCTCGAGGTTCTCACTCCCTTCCATAGGCTTACACAGTAATTAGGACGTCCTCCAACCTATCAGCTTTTGCAGTATGAACTGACATGTTGTTCACCCAATTAAAGGATCAGATAATTAATCTAGTACTAAAAGCATAAGCTACAGCTAGCTAGCACTGCAGTGCATAAAATGTGGTGAGTAGTTGACTCAAAGAGAGAAAAAGACAATAGTTGAAATGTTTTGAACAAATTAATTTAAAGGAGAAGAAAGAGAGACAGAGAGAGAGAGCTATATTTCATAGTATTTTTTACTTTCACTTACTTAGCTAGCGAATGCAGCTAGCTAGTTTAGCCTACTCAAACACCCGGCTCAAATAGAGAGGGATGCTAAGGTAGCTAGCTGGCTATGGCTATCCAACATTGGAACTCTTCCAAGTCAAGGTAAGCTTTTGGTTTTGTAACGATGCATGCTGAGAGTCGGGAAGCAAGTTCAGGGAGTGAGTGTTTTAATAAATAAACACAACATAATACAAAATAAGAAACGAACAACGCACAGACATGACACAGCAACAGAAACAATAATGCCTTGGGAAGGAACCAAAGGGAGTGGCAGGTAGCCTAGTGGTTAGAGTGTTGGACTTATAACCGAAAGGTTGCAAGATCGAATCCCCGAGCTGACAAGGTAAAAATCTGTCGTTCTGCCCCTGAACAAGTCAGTTAACCCACTGTTCCTAGGCCGTCATTGAAAATAAGAATTTGTTCTCAACTGACTTGCCTAGTTAAATAAAGGTATATATATATATAGGGAAGGTAATCAGGGAAGTGATGGAGTCCAGGTGAGTCTGATGACACACATGTGCGGGTAATGATGGTGACAGGTGTACACCATATTGAGCAGCCTGGTGACCTAGAGGCCGGAGAGGGAGCACACGTGACAGTACCCTCTTCCCCTGCGTTCAGCTCCAGCCGCAGGACGCCAACCAAAGGGACGATCCCAGGGACCAGGAGCGGCCCAGTCACCCCTGCTGACGCGCGGGAACCTGTCACCGGCTGGGGTGCGGGAACCTGACAGGCACTGGAGCTGGTGATCCGGCTGAGGCATGAGAGCCTGACGAGCCGGTGGAAGCATGCAAGCCGGCTGTGGCAGGGGAGCCTGGAGATCCTGGCTGAGGCATGAGAGCTTGACGAACCAGCGCAGGCAGGACATGAGAGCCTGTAGCGGCTCCCGGACCCGATGTCATTCCCACCGGAAAAAACAACAACAAAAAACACTCCCTGATGCTTCCCTTAGGTGAGGCGTTATTCTGTAATGATGCGTGTTGGGAAGCAAGTTCAGGGAGTGAGTGTATTAATAAATAAACACTACAAAATAAGAAACACGAACAAAGCACAGACATGACACAGAAACAATAATGCCTGGGGAAGGAACCAAAGGGATATATAGGGAAGGTAATCAGGGAAGTGATGGATTCCAGGTGAGTCTGATGACGGTGGTGACAGGTGTGTGCCATAATGAGCAGCCTGGTAACCTAGAGGCTGGAGAGGGAGCACACGTGACAGGTTTTATTAATTTATTTCCACCTGGACTACTTGCTTACTGTACTCTGTACTGCATGATTGTAGTGGATTTACTAACGTTTTAGTTTTAGTTGCTATGTTGATTATGGCGTTAGCTAATATGGTGACAAAGATATAGGCTGTATGTAGCGGTTATGATTTGAAGGTTTGGCTTGGAAAGTTTTTTTTGCTTGGTCACAGACAGCTGATGTGTTGTGAACTGAAGTCCACAAGCGAAGGGAACAGGTGAGAGGAATTATACGATCAAAGGGATCATGCTGTTTGTATGTGGTTGGTATGAAAGTGAACTGCGCTTGTGTGTGAGCAGGGGTGTATTCATTCTGCCGATTCTGTTGAAAAACGTTTCTTAAATGGAAGCAAGCTGAACGAAAAGAGAATAAACATACCTGAACTCTTGTTTGCAACTGTTGGACTAATGATTACACCCTAGATCAGCTAGATGCAGGCAAGAGTGTGCAAGGTGTTATTGAATGTGTCAAGATCAATCAACTTGATTGCTCAAATTTCTATCAACCTGTACACCTATGTTGTACACTTTCATTTATAGGCTAGGTTAGGTGAATGGAATATGAATGACAGTCATCCAATATGCTGTAATATAAATAAGAGAAAGGAGGATACCTAGTCACTTGTACAACTGAATGCATTCAACTGAAATGTATCTTCCGCATTTAACCCAACCCCTCTGAATCAGCAATGCTCATGAAAAAAAACATCCTCCCTCATCTTAAATGCATCAACCGCCACTGATGTGTTTCCTTTTTACAACACAGAAGAGTCACTGGTGTTACCTTCATTGGCATCTACAGGAGTGGAGTCCTCAGGTGCAGGATCAGATGAGCTGGGCTCAGATGGAGGGTCAGGAGCCACAGCAGGGTCAGCAACAGGAGTGGATTCCAGTGGAGGCTGCTGAGGGGAGAACGGCTCATAATAATGGCAGGAACGGAAATAATGGAATGGCATCAAACACCATTCCACTGACTCCGCTCCAGTCATTACCAGAAGCCCGTTCTCCCCAATTAAGGTGCCACCAACCTCCTGTGGTGGATTCAACATCTGGATCAGGGGTAGGGATGACATCGGGTGAAACATCTAGGGTGGAATCAAGTGGAGTGGAGTCAACCTTGGGGTCAGGAGTCAACTCTGTGGCTGGTTCAGCCTCTGGGTCAACCTCAGGCTCTGGAAACTTCTCAACACTCTGGATGGGGTCAACAACAGATGGCTGAATGATTGGGGCAGGTTCATCCTCCACACTGACAGTGTTTGGGGGTGACATTGAATCCATGTTGGGTTTAGGCTCTGAAGGGGCCTCTTCAGGAGTAGGTGAGGTATCCTGGGTACTTGTAGAAGTATCAGCTTACTTCACTGGAGATTAAGCTTTAGTATCTTTAGTATAGTGAATTAAAATCTTGGCCCTACCCAACAGGAAACAGCCTTCTTACCTGTTTCTGCAAATGCAGTCTCCTCTCCCACAGTCTGTGTTATGTTGACAAGGGGCGTCTCATAGGGGGAGACATAGTCTGCTGATGAATGTGGGGACAGAGCACAAGTCCATCAAATCCCTGACAAAGACACCATAAAGCCAACCAAGCCCTGTTCACATCTCACTATGGAAATGTTTTGTTGTGAAAGGAGAACCTTAGGAGTGAAACATGTCATTTTCACGTGTTTCAATGAGCTCTGTCTGGGAATTGATTTACCTCTGTTGTCTTTGTTGTCTTCTCAGAATTCTTTGTTGGGTTGAATAAGGCATCTTTGAAATCTGAGGCAGAACAAGACAGTACAGAAGAAATCAGTCCCCTAGTGAAAATTGTATTTAAAATCAATGACTTAAAACACCATCTATAGGTGTCCTACCTATCCTACCTACACAAACATCCGAATTGAAATGTGAAAATTGAAATGTGAATACAAATTATTCTGTACCTTTTCTGAAAATAGAAACTGAAAGTAAGTGCGCTGTACCTGCAAAAGCAGCAGGGATGTAGTCCTTGACCTTGATGTACACAAAGAGAGCTGTCAGAGTGAGCGGCATGTTGCTCTCGCTGCGCAGACAGATGTGCTGGAAGCCTGCAGGGCACAAACCCCCATGAATCAATCAGACACAGGCAGAAGCCTTCTGACTCAAGGTCTACTTCAATCAGCCTCATTGTCGGGAAGACTGGGCAGAAGTGCAGTTTAAACCCATGTAGAAATACTGTAGGTAACGCTACATGAAGTTGCTCTCATATCTGTGTAGTAAAGCTGTAATCACTCAACACTGTAACAACACCATGTTAATACTGTGGTGTTACTAGATTAATAACAGTGTTACTTCACAGGTATAAGAGAAAGGTAATGTAACATGTTATCATACAAACCTGACTGAAGGGTCTCAGTGGGAATGATCCTGTGGCCCAGAAACTTCCCGCCCTCCTCGTGAACCACGATCCTGAGGGAGGCCATGTCAGGCAGCAGGATCTGTCCACACAACAACAAGCTTGACCCTTCTTACATGCATTCAACAAGGCAAAATGGTTAGCTTATAGAAATTATAGCTGAACGAATTGAATGAGTATACCTTCTCAAAAACAAATGGTTCCTCGTCCCACACTGGGTTAATGGTGTTCGGTATGGGATACCACTTGGTCCGGTACTTCTTACACGCCAGTCTTCACACTCGTCTGACAGAAACTGGCCTAAATAGATCTGTAAGGAATGATGATGGAGTTATGATAACGGATATATATGATACACAGGAGGTTGGTGGTACCTTAATTGGGGAAGACGGGCCTGGAGCGGAATGAAACACATGGTTAGCATTTTTTTGTATGCCATTCCATTTGCTCCGTTCCAGCCATTTTTATGAGCCGTACTCCCCTCAGCAGCCTACACTGAGGATTTGTTTTTATTTAAAATGTTTCTTTAATCTTTATTTAACTAGGCAAGTCAGTTAAATGACTGTAATGCCTTTAGAAACACATGTAGGCCTATGGTAAGGGTTTTTCTATTAACTAGGTTAACATTGAGGATTTCCTACACTGGACATCTTGTTACAACTGTTGATAAGTCATTGATAATAATCTCCCCATGTTTTTCATGTCATTACCTTAATATATAAGGGAGGATCATAGCTAGATTCAATAAAATTTACGAGTTGATTTACAACCTACGTTTAACCCTTTATCATGGTTGCTGTATTGACGGATTTGTCCACAATCGTGTGGCATAAAACATTTATTTTCTGTCCTTGCATTTATGACAGTGCAAGTTGTTAAGTATGAATCAGTTAAATTAGTCATTGAACTTGAACCCTGTAAGAATCCTGGATCTAGCTGTCGGACAGTTTTTTGTATAGAGATCTCAGAAATGCAGTGTAAATAGGTAACATTTTGTGTCTTTATGTAATGGGGTGGAAACAGTTTTCGTGGGCACAGAAATCTAAAATAATGTATGCATTGCAAAATCAAATTCTTAAAGACCTTGATACTTAAAACCTATATCGACTACTTGAACTTGAATTTGGAGCTCAGAAATTTAAGCAGCCTACTAGAATAGGCTTACCTTGAAAATCTGAACATTTCCTCAATTTGGTGCTTGAAATGTTCTTGTAATTATTGTAGTCAATTTATAAGTTCTCATGCTCCCATATAATTATCTGTGATTTAATTTTTTATCCATTTTTGTGAGAGATGTGGGCATTTACGTTTGTTTCCCACCACTTCAATTGAAGGGTATTGCGCTACTCTGTTGTGGTAAAAACACATGCGGTTATTATGAGGATGACAACATCTGATGTTGGCTTCAACTTGGATTTCCATACAAATCATTCCATTAAAAAAAGAACCTGTTTTTTGGCCACTTTCTCATCATAAAAACGGCGATGGTGAGATTCAAATGGTGAGATGAATTCTACCGCTATTCATGGTGTCACGCCCTGACCTTAGTTATCTTTGTTTTCTTTATTATTTTGGTTAGGTCAAGGTGTGACATGGGGGATGTATGTGTTTTGTCTTAGAGCCGCCCGTCTGTCCTGAGCCGCTAGAGCCGCCCGTCTGTCCTGAGCCGCTAGAGCCGCCCGTCAGTCAGGAGCCGCCAGAGCCGCCCGTCAGTCCGGAGCTGCCTTTCAGTCCGGAGCTGCCTTTCAGTCCGGAGCTGCCCCTCAGTCCGGAGCTGCCCCTCAGTCCGGAGCTGCCCCTCAGTCCGGAGCTGCCCCTCAGTCCGGAGCTGCCCCTCAGTNGAGCTGCCCCTCAGTCCGGAGCTGCCCCTCAGTCCGGAGCTGCCCCTCAGTCCGGAGCTGCCCCTCAGTCCGGAGCTGCCCCTCAGTCCGGAGCTACCACTCAGTCCGGAGCTGCCCCTCCGTCCAGTGGCGCCCTCTACGATGGTGTTCAGTCCGGGACTCGCTGCAAGGGTCCCCGCTCCAGAGGCGCCACCAAAGCGGGTAATGACTATGGTGGAGTGGGGTCCACGTCCCGCACCCGAGCCGCCGCCGTAAGAAGGCCCACCCGGACCCTCCCCTTCTGTGTCAGGTTTTGCGGCCGGAGTCCGCACCTTTGGGGGTGGGATACTCTGCCCTGACCTTAGTTATCTTTGTTTTCTTTATTATTTTGGTTAGGTCAGGGTGTGACATGGGGGATGTATGTGTTTTGTCTTGTCTAGGGGTTTTGTATGTTTCTTGGGGTGTTTACTAGTCTATGTGTTTGTAGGTCTATGGTTGCCTAGATTGGTTCTCAATTAGAGGCAGCTGTTTATCGTTGTCTCTGATTGGGAACCATATTTAGGCAGCCATATTTCGTGGGTTATTGTCTATATGTAAGTTGCCTGTGTCTGCACTTGTTTAATATATAGCTTCACGTGCGTTTGTTGTTTTGCATAGTTTGTTTAAGTGTTCTTTGTTTCGTTAAATCAATAGAAGAATGTATTTTTATCACGCTGAGCCTTGGTCCTTCTCTCTTCATCTAAACGACGAACGTGACACATGGGTTTATTATGTGTCTCTGTGTCGGCCACATAAGCTACAGAAGAATCAGCATGCATGCATCCAATCTATTTAGTCAGGCAATGTCCACATTATTCTCACATATTTTAGAATGTAACAATAATTTGAATATCAATGCATTGGCAAGACCAAAAATACATATTTATTCTTAAACTGGTAATAGCCTACTTTTTGCATGCTTTTTGGGGGGAGGGTTCTATATTAGGCCCTATATGTACAATTATATAAATGATACAATTGTATAATATTGAGGTCCTTGAAGATTACAATTAAGTGCTTGAAAAAGTCCCTGAAAAACCTTGAATTGATTTGCCAAATGTCTGTATAAAGCCTGCTTAAAGGATGTATAGTCCTAGGCCTATGATGTTGTATAGGTGGAGTTATGGGCTTTTTGAATATATTCACCTCTATTCCTTTAAGTACACATGTGGAACTGCATAAAAATATTTTTGTTGTTGTTTCAAACCATTTAGAAATTTGATCCCAATGTCACAAATTTCCCCATTATTTATAGAAAAATCCAAGAAGAAATAGAGCTGCAGACACAGCAGACCTGTATACATATTGACTGTCCACTTACAGTAGACTATCACAAAACAGACAGACATATTCAACCAAGATGAACACCCACACAGAAAGAGAGAGATGAGAGACAGAGAGAGAGAAAGCCTGAGGGTATGCTACTCTGAAAAACAAGTGGGAGGAAAATAGCCCCCAGTTACAAACAGCCAGCTGCATCAGCTCTTCCAAAGTGGAACCGTGGATAATGATCCAGAGTGGTTTGATAATGACTAAACAGTCCAATAACTACATTAGAACTCACACACGTTAGTCCTATAAAAAAATGTCTGAGATGTTTTAAATGCCTGGCACAAAAGCAAGAATACCGAATAGTGCCGATGTCTGCTGCTCTCTCTGAGATTGGAGTTAACATAATAATAATAACGTGCCTTGATGGTCAGTGTGTTGTCAACGATGGTGTCGATCCTGTCACAGTAGGGGTCAAACTTCTTGTTACTACCGCAGAAGAGGTCATGATTGAGGAGGTAGTCTGTTCTTCTGTTGAATTCAAATAAAGACACATTGTGCTGCATTGGGAAATCTGGAGAAAAAAACACATATTTTCAGAACTTTTCAAAATCACATTCATGTTTCTTCACTACTGCATACAGCACAACATTTTCATGCGAGATGGATCTGCATTTTTGTGGCATGTGCAGTAGAGCATTGTGCAACTGAAAACAGTGCAACACTGACCTACGGTGGTGAATATAAGAAACACTTAACATCAATAAAGAAACTCTACAAATGTGCCTTATCATGACTAATAATAATAATGGGAACAATCATAAATTATTACACCAGTTTATCAGCCATAAAACAATCATAATCCCAGATAGATGTTATACAGTAGCTTTACCCATAGTTTGATAGTTGAGCGCCACCATCTGGCAGCCAGCATTCCAGGGGGCTGTGGGCTGTAGTTGGACTAGTCTGGTTCCTTTAGGGTAGATTATTCTCATCTGCCTCTTGTTATGCCTGGATTGACATGTTAAGGGAGTTTGCATTCACAATGTGTGGCAGAAAATAATTATGATTTATTAGTATTTTGAGGGTAATTCAATCAGGGGTAAAGTAACAGTTGAGAAAAGGATGCCCCACAAACTCCACTGCAGTCTTGGATATCATATTCTCCCCTTTGGCCTCCACAAAAGATGAGATGAGGTAGCTCTTGTTTTTCTCTGTCCACAGGATAATGAGAGGGTGTAATGAGGTCTGTGTGTAGCTGGTGTAGAGGAGTCAGGCGCAGGACAGCAGATATGAGTAAATAAACGTACTTTACTCAACATATACAAATGCAATACAAATGCAATACAAAAAAGAGAGCCCACATTAACAGACCGTACTACATACAAACAATTACTCACAAACAGACATGGGGGAACAGAGGGTTAAATGATGAACAAGTAATTGGGGAATTGAAACCAGGTGTGTAAGACAAAGACAAAACGAATGGAAAATGAAAAGTGGATCAGCGATGGCTAGAAGGCCCGTGATGTCGACCGCCGAACGCCGCCCGAACAAGGAGAGGGACCGACTTTGGCGGAAGTGACAGAGGGATCGTGCAGAATATTAGTTTCCGTCAGCAACAACAACTAGATAAACAGGTTCTATAACATGTACTTTGAGTAAAGGAATTTTTTTATCATATGAGGTTATTATTTTAAGAAAAACTGCATCTCTCATTCCTATTTCTGTAGAGGCAAAAGTTACCCTCATCTAACTCCTGCCCCAACTTAACAGCAAATCACCAGTCACTTCTGGAGTTATCCAAATAAATTAATTTGGTGGGTTGGATGTAATTGACAGACATCTCCTCATATGCTGTCACTTCCTGTCCCGCTGTGCCCTATAGAAGGATATACATAAATTAACCTCCTGTCTGAAAGATCTAGTGACATAGAAACAGGCATAGAACCATCATCTTTCTCCACCTCATCAGAGTTCTTCATCTTCTCCTCATCCTGGTCCTCGTCCTCCTGCTGTTCTTCGTGGTCATCGATCATGGTCACCTCCTCCCCGGTCATGGTCACCTCCCCCATAAGACACATACAGCCTCAACACTCACTACAAAAATGTGACTGCAACATCATCTGTATAACAAGCACAGTACAACCACAATACAATGTAATTTGGTTTAGTTTTTGTCCTGTATTACACTCCAGTCACACACTGGCCCTCAGGGTTAGCGGGCCCTTCCTGGTTGGGCTCCTGGTCAGTGCTAACTGTGACTATGGGCTGGTCTGATCCTGCTGTCTTCTTGGGGCTGGCCTGGCTGGGCTTCTCATGGCTGCCATTCTTGTTCTTGATCAGGATCTTCCCCATGAGCTCCTCTGGACTGGGGATCTGCAGACCTGGCTTCAGCTGCTGAGTCACCCACACACAGGGGAGAAAACACACTTCAAATCAAATTGATTTATATAGCCCTTCTTACATCAGCTGATATCTCAAAGTGCTGTACAGAAACCCAGCCTAAAACCCCAAACAGCAAGCAATGCAGGTGTAGAAGCACGGTGGCTAGGAAAAACTCCCTAGAAAGGCCAAAACCTAGGAAGAAACCTAGAGAGGAACCAGGCTATGAGGGGTGGCCAGTCCTCTTCTGGCTGTGCCGGGTGGAGATTATAACAGAACATGGCCAAGATGTTCAAATGTTCATAAATGACCAGCATGGTCAAATAATAATAATCACAGTAGTTGTCGAGGGTGCAGCAAGTCAGCACCTCAGGGAGGGAGACAAGGCATGCCCACACACATGCACACACACAAGCGGAAACACACTCTGTTCAGGGAAGGTGGCTTTACACAGCAATGAGTTTAGAAGGCTACAAAGACCCATACGGGTCAACTAGCAATGTAGTAATGTGAAACAGGAAAAGGTGAGGAGGCTGAAGGTTCTGCCTCATTTCTTCTTCGTAAGCACACAAACCAAGCATGACTGCACTGAGAAATTAAGAATCATCTGACAATGTTAGATTAAATTCATAAGCCTTAAAACTGTGGCCATAGACCATCTGAACTGCTCAGGTACAGTATTTTTAAGACAAAAAGTAATGGGAGACCTGGCTTGTCTATGAAGGTATATATGACTGAGACAAAGGCACCTGTCAGTTCCTGACAGACAGTTCCACTCACAGGGTACTTGTCCAGAGGATCCGTTGGCAGCATATCTCCAAATATGCTTTTAAAATAGTTAGCCATTTTCTCCTCCTGCTTCACCCTTGAAAACACAATATAGCTTAGATAATGATCCCTTAAAGTCTACATGCAGGTTACAGGCTCAATCATATTATATAAATAGTCACATCCCACTGGACACACACTGGTTGAATCAACGTTGTTTCCTCGTCGTTTTCAATTAAATTATGTTGAACCAACGTGGAATAGACGTTGAATTAATGTCTGTGCCCAGTGGGATCATATTATGAATAGCATACAAATAAGTGTTTGTGATAGTAGTGGCCCTGCTTTTGATATGGCTAAAGTCAAACCATGTTTTTAATCTGAAAAGAAGAGTCAAATGTAGTGCCTTTGTCACGGCCGTCGCAGGGAGGAGACCAAGGCGCAGCGTGGTATACGTACATTCTCTTTATTTAACGAATGAACACTGAACAAAACTAACAAAACAACAAAACGAACCGTGAAGCTATACAAAGAGTGTTGAACAGGCAACTACACATAGACAAGAACCCACAAAACCAAAAGGGAAATGGCAACCTAAATATGATCCCCAATCAGAGACAACGATAAACAGCTGTAACGTTCTGCAGGCTACACAGTAACTATACAAACTCAAGATCCCACAACCTAAGGTGGGAAAAAAGGCTGCCTAAGTATGATCCTCAATCAGAGACAACGATAGACAGCTGCCTCTGATTGGGAACCCTACCCGGCCAACAAAAAATAGAAAACATAGAATGCCCACCCAAATCACACCCCGACCTAACCAAATAGAGAAATAAAAAGGCTCTCTAAGGTCAGGGCGTGACAACTTCCTTGCCAGTGAAGGGCTGTTCAGTTAAAACCAAGACTCAAATTGAGGGGGTATGAGAGGGTATGCCATAGGCCAACCTTTTTATAAAGAAAATGGCAAAAAGCACAGGCCTACCCCTTGTAAACTTAAGATTTTGAGAAAAATAAAACAGATCCGATTATATAAAGTGATCTATAACAGCACTTTGGTCAACAATGCTAAAAACAAGCTGTAAAATACCGGGGAAAAATGTGACTCCAATGCATATGAGGATATCATTATTTTGTTTCTTTGACATTCAGAGGCTGAGCTACAACCTATAGCCTGGGAGACAAAACATTTACTTTGCTTGGGAAGTAATCTAATTCTGTTCACTATCAATTGATTAAGCTATTCACTTTCTGTGCAATAGAAGATTTTAAAACACAGACAGCTTATAAGGAAACACTTGTGACCTTCTCTCATTGCAAACAGGGACAGTTTCTGTAACGAGTGCCCTGAGAGTCGGGAAGCAAGTACGGGGAGTCAAACATTTAATCGGAAACAGACATGGAACAAGACAGGAACAGCATCAGCACACGGGTATATAAGAACATATGACAATCAATGCTGAAGCGGGGAACAGAGCGGGGGAACAGACAGATATAGGGGAGGTTCCACGCTTCAAGATTGCTTCGATCATGTTGATTGGGATATGTTCCGCATTGCGTCAAACAACAACATTGATGAATACGCTGATTCGGTGAGCGAGTTTATTAGCAAGTGCATCGGCGATGTCGTACCCACAGCAACTATTAAAACATGCCCAAACCAGAAACTGTGGATTGATGGCAGCATTCGCGCAAAACTGAAAGCGCGAACCAATGCTTTTAACCAGGGCAAGGTGACCGGAAACATGACCGAATACAAATCGTGTAGCTATTCCTTCTGCAAGGCAATCAAACAAGCTAAGCATCAGTATAGAGACAAAGTAGAGGCGCAATTCAACGGCTCAGAAACAAGAGGTATGTGGCAGGGTCTACAGTCAATCACGGATTACAAAAAGAAAACCAGCCCCATCGCGGACCAGGATGTCTTGCTCCCAGACAGACTAAACAACTTCTTTGCTCGCTTTGAGGACAATACAGTGCCACTGACACGGCCCGCTACCAAAACCTGCGGACTCTCCTTCACTGCAGCCGACATGAGTAAAACATTTAAACGTGTTAACCCTCGCAAGGCTGCAGGCCCAGATGGCATCCCCAGCCATGCCCTCAGAGCATGCGGAGACCAGCTGGCTGGTGTGTTTACGGACATATTCAATCAATCCTTAACCCAGTCTGCTGTTCCCACATGCTTCAAGAGGGCCGCCATTGTTCCTGTTCCCAGCTAAACGACTACCGCCCCGTAGCACTCACTTCCGTCATCATGAAGTGCTTTGAGAGACTCGTCAAGGACCATATCACCTCCACCCTACCTGACACCCTAGACACACTCCAATTTGCTTACCGCCCCAATAGGTCCACAGACAACGCAATCGCAACCACACTGCACACTGCCCTAACCCATCTGGACAAGAGGAATACCTATGTGCTGTTCATCGACTACAGCTCAGCATTTAACACCATAGTACCCTCCAAACTCGTCATCAAGCTCGAGACCCTGGGTCTCGACCCCTCCCTGTGCAACTGGGTACTGGACTTCCTGACGGGCCGCCCCCAGGTGGTGAGGGTAGGTAACAACATCTTTCACCCAGCTGATCCTCAACACTCGGGCACTACAAGGGTGTGTTCTGAGCCCTCTCCTGTACTCCCTGTTCACCCACGACTGCGTGGCCATGCACGCCTCCAACTCAATCATCAAGTTTGCAGACGACACAACAGTGGTAGGCTTGATTACCAACAACGACGAGGCGGCTTACAGGGAGGAGGTGAGGGCCCTCAGAGTGTGGTGTCAGGAAAATAACCTCACACTCAACGTCAACAAAACAAAGGAGATGATCGTAGACTTCAGGAAACAGCAGAGGGAGCACCCCCCTATCCACATCGACGGGACAGTAGTGGAGAGGGTAGTAAGTTTTAAGTTCCTCGGCGTACACATCACGGACAAACTGAATTGGTCCACCCACACAGACAGCGTGGTGAAGAAGGCGCAGCAGCGCCTCTTCAACCTCCAGGAGGCTGAAGAAATTAGTCTTGTCACCAAAAGCACTCACAAACTTCTACAGATGCACAATCGAGAGCATCCTGTCGGGCTGTATCACCGCCTGGTACGGCAACTGCTCCGCCGACAACCGGAAGGCTCTCCAGAGGGTAGTGAGGTCTGCACAACGCATCACCGGGGGCAAACTACCTGCCCTCCAGGACACCTACACCACCCGATGTCACAGGAAGGCCATAAAGATCATCAAGGACAACAACCACCCAAGCCACTGCCTGTTCACCCCGCTATCATCCAGAAGGCGAGGTCAGTACAGGTGCATCAAAGCAGGGACCGAGAGACTGAAAAACAGCTTCTATCACAAGGCCATCAGACTGTTAAACAGCCACCACTAACATTGAGTGGCTGCTGCCAACATACTGACTCATCTCCAGCCACTTTAATAATGGAAAAATTGATGTAAAAAATGTATCACTAGCCACTTTAACCAATGCCACTTAATATAATGTTTACATACCCTACATTACTCATCTCATATGTATATACTGTACTCTATACCATCTACTGCATCTTGCCATCTTTATGTAATACATGTATCACTAGCCACTTTGTACAATGCCACTTTTATATGTTTACATACCCTACATTACTCATCTCATATGTATATACTGTACTCTATACCATCTACTGCATCTTGCCTATGCCGTTCTGTACCATCACTCATTCATGTATCTTTATGTACATATTCTTCATCCCTTTACACTTGTGTGTATAAGGTAGTTGTTGTGAAATTGTTAGGTTAGATTACTCGTTGGTTATTACTGCATTGTCGGAACTAGAAGCACAAGCATTTCGCTACACTCGCATTAACATCTGCTAACCATGTGTATTTGACAAATAAAATTTGATTGATTTGATTTGATTTGAGGTAATGACAGAGGTGATTGAGTCCAGGTGAGTCTAATAATCGCTGATGAGCATGACGGGGGAAGGCAGGTGTGCGTAATGATGGTGGCAGGAGTGCGTAATACTGGGGAGCCTTGCGCCCTTCGAGCGCCAGGAGGGAAGAGCGGGAGCAGGCGTGACAGATTCATTGCAAACAAGACACACTGGCACTGGAGAAATATGATAAGATGAACACATAGGCCTATCTCTCTGTCCATTCTTAGCCTGAAATTTCAGTGATTTGTGTGGTATAAAAAAATATTCTGCTAATATATGTAAAATAACGTCGATTTGCATAATATGTTTATGGCCCGCTATCAAAATTCCTGCGTTGCCATGTAATGCTTACAGAATGAAGAGACATGTTCTCTGTATCCACTTTATCTTTTAATTATTATTTTGGGTATAAGGGATCACCAATCACCTGTTTTTTACAAATATATTTTGCTGAAGGGAGGGCCATCCATTTTCAATTCAAAGAGTTCCGATTTTCTCCATGTAATCCTTATTATAAATAACGTTCACTGGAGGAAATCAGTGTGTGACAGTAAACTATGCTGAGGCGTTTGGTTTGGTCTGTTTACCAGTTATAGCGGAGCTCTGGGTGCCCTTAAATGGCAGTGTTGAGTGAAGGGGCCATGGGATGTGTGGTGTGGTGTAGTGTGGAGTGGAGAGGCTGCTGTGCTGCACGCATGCTCCAGTGCCCAGGCCCAATATGACACTCTGTATTGTGTCTCAATGGACACCTGCTGGCAGAGCCACAAAGGAAGCTGTCACTGTGAGATGTAAAGCAGGGGCCACTTCCTGGTACACTGTTTCTGTAGGCACTGGGGTCTGGACTACGGTTGTAACAGTCTCTATCATTAGTAACACTCTATCTCTGTTGTCTGTGAGTCTTAATGAATGAGGGATGTGTTTATGGGGACTACAAGAGGGGTCGACAATTGGTCAATGGTCTACATTAGTTAGATGCTTTGTTTTTGTTGGCACACACCATATCGGATCAATAGGACTATTCTCTAGCATTAAGGTCCATGTCACGCCCTGACCTTATAGAGCTTTTTATGTCTCTATTTTAGTTTGGTCAGGGTGTGATTTGGGTGGGCATTCTATGTTCATTTTTCTATGTTTTGTATTTCTTTGTTTTGGCCGGGAGTGGTTCTCAATCAGGGACAGCTGTCTATCGTTGTCTCTGATTGGGAACATTACTTAGGAAGCCTTTTCCCACCCGTTTTTTGTGGGTAGTTATTTTCTGTTTAGTGTTTTCTGCACCTGACAGGACTGTTTCGGTTTGCACTTTGTTATTTTGTTCTAGTGTTCAGTTTAAATAAAAATCATGAACCCTTACCATGCTGTGCTTTGGTCCGATTCTTCCTCTTCAGACGACGACACCCGTTACAGTCCAATATAGCATTGGGGTAAGTGTTAGGACTAAGGCTAGAATCCCCCAACATAGGTTGCATATTCCGTTGAAAATGGGTGAATAATTTGTTTACTACTGTACTGCCTGGCACTGAGAGATGAGGACTGACTGACACCTGACCTTGAACAGGATCTCGGTTGTCATGGTGAATCCGTGGGTGATGGTGGTTTTCCCTTCCAGCAGTCCAGCTCCAGGCAACGGCAGCCAGCCAGCAGACACTGGCGGTACATCTCCGGAGACGACACGCCGGAAAACTGACCCACTGTGGAGGGATCACAGGGAAATATGTTCCATTACACTCAAAGGCATAAGCAACCGTCTGTACGATTTCCAGTCATTTTAATTAATGAAATAACACAAAGGATTGTATAAATTATCATTAATCCATAGACTTTCTATTGCTTCTATTACTAGCTCTGTGCTCACATTTACTGACAAGAAAATGCCTTTCCATTTTTATAGCTCTGAGTAGACTTTCATAAACCTTGTTTACCATAGCCGTGTTCAAATGTGTGATATCAGGTCTAAAGGCAGTTCTCGTCTGACCTGTCTGGTATGTGTTGGACTTGATTAGGCAATGTGGCAGCGGTTGGCTCATGTCCTGACACTTGGCCAGTTTGTCCAGTATTACCACAGATGTCAGATAGAACAGCTGACCTGTAGAATAAGACACATGCACATTATAGCAGTGTTACACATCTCTCTTCTATAAAACACTGGATTGAAAATACAGTAATGATTGGGAATAAAGTGCAGTCAATGATGATCGGTTAGTTCTCCTGTCCTGTATGTAGTAATCAGACTGCATCTATGTGTATCTCTCCTCTGTTGGCGTTGGAGGAGCAGGGCTCATACTTTTCGATGAGGGCCTTCAACTGGTCAGGTCCGATACGGGAGAAGAGCTCTTCAGTGAGGCGGGGGTCACGCTGCTTCTTGTTGACCACGCCAAACCCTGAGAGAACACACAATTTACCTCTAACATTATTACATTCCACTGGAAATAATTCATGACAGACATTCAGAAAGGACTATAAGTACTGAAACTATATGTGTTTGTCATTTAGTAGACGCTCTTCTCCAGAACAACTAGGGTTAAGTGCCTTGTTCAGAGCACATATTTTTCACCTAGTCTGCTCGGGGATTCAAACCAGCAACATTTCTGTTACAGCCCAATGCTCTTAAGCACAAGGCTACCTGCCGCCCTATACAGATGCAAAACTCAGAATTGTGGGGAGGTGTGCTGAAGCCAGGGCACTCTCCACCCTCTTATCGGCTAGAAACATCTTGTAAATACTGAAGATGAAAATAAAGACAACACATGAATCTAGTTTAAATTGATTGAATATGTTGAACTGTTGTGGGAGTTGTTCAACAAATTCAACAAAATTGTCTGTGACTCAGATTTTGACAGGGATCTTACATCCTGAAGGGAGATGCGGACATACCTAGGAGGGAGAGGATCATAATTTTTTTACATTACATTTTTTACATTCAACATAAAGAGAGACCGGTCCTTGTCCACTCACATTTTCGCCATGAAGACATATCTGAATGCGTTGATCCTCGATGGGTTGYAAGCAATGGACAGGATATCAGCAGCCCAGTTCTATAACATCAGACCACAACCGCATGAAATTGCTGTCTGGATTTACTACTTGTCATGATAATAACTGTTTCGTTTTTGACCACTAGAGGGCATAGAAATGATCAGTCACAGTGCCTCAGGAAGAGAACCAATTGTTATTTTCATTGGAGTTCATTAAAACTGGATATTGTAGTCGTAAACTCATAAAGAGTGCAAGGACAGAGGCTGCTTTGTGGTGGAAATGAAGGCTCATATTAGTGGTTGACCTGAGGCAAGGTTAGTGCTGCAGAGCCAGTTTGGAATCTGGCAACTAATATAAACAAATGTTGGTGGTTAGGTGATGCTGATAAGCAAATGTACTCTAGACGTTTACATACCTATTGAAGCATGTTTATGACACTTAATGATTTGAAGTTATGCTACATACAGTATGTGCAGTATGAGCTCTGGTTATGTCATGTTGCTGTGATGAAAATATGTAATGACTTAAGGATTGTGATGTGTATTACCTGTATCACATTCTCCTTGTTAGCAAAGAAGCTGTGGTAAGTCAAATTCACCATGTCAGGGCCTGTGACAACAGTCAGGGTTTTTACTAGATGGTCGCTGTTTGGAAAATTCAGGTTGAACACATTCCTGACTTTAGGGTGCTGTTGATGAGAACGGACAGACATTAATAAAACAAAGATGAGTGACCAAAAGTAATTCCTATGTTCCCATGTTATCACAATGATGATTATTGTGTAGGCAAAGCATTTCGTTTGTGTTTTTATGCTCTCTTTCTTTCACACAGTAAAAAAAGTACATTATTTGACACTTTCTCTTGTATTCCCTGTCATCCTCTACTATCCTCTACTTCTCCATGTATATTTGTAGAGGGGGAAATGAGGCCTGCTACGTCCTGGTGTCTGTTTTCCATACACAGGACGCCTGGGAGCTCAAGCCTGACCAGACAGGCAAATCACTGCAAGAAAACTCCAGACAAGAGCAGAGAAAGATGAGAGCAGCAGCTCAGCAGAGGAACTGGGGATCTACTATATCTTCAACAGATCAAGTGTTTGTGCTGCAGTAGTTTATGTGTCGGGGGGCTAGGGTCAGTCTGTTATATCTGGAGTACTTCTCCTGTCTTATCCGGTGTCCTGTGTGAATTTAAGTATGCTCTCTCTAATTCTCTCTTTCTCTCTTTCTTTCTTTCTCTCTCTCGTAGGACCTGAGCCCTAGGACCATGCCTCAGGACTACCTGGCATGATGACTCCTTGCTGTCCCCAGTCCACCTGGCCGTGCTGCTGCTCCAGTTTCAACTGTTCTGCCTGCGGCTATGGAACCCTGACCTGTTCACCGGATGTGCTACCTGTCCCAGACCTGCTGTTTTCAACTCTCTAGAGACAGCAGGAGCGGTAGAGATACTCTCAATGATCGGCTATGAAAAGCCAACTGACATTTACTCCTGAGGTTCTGACTTGTTGCACCCTCGACAACTACTGTGATTATTATTATTTGACCATGCTGGTCATTTATGAACATTTGAACATCTTGGCCATGTTCTGTTATAATCTCCACCCGGCACTGCCAGAAGAGGACTAGCCACCCCTCATAGCCTGGTTCCTCTCTAGGTTTCTTCCTAGGTTTTGGCCTTTCTAGTTTTTCCTAGCCACCGTGCTTCTACACCTGCATTGCTTGCTGTTTGGGGTTTTAGGCTGGGTTTCTGTACAGCACTTTGAGATATCAGCTGATGTAGGAAGGGCTATATAAATCAATTTGATTTGATTTGATCACGCAGCAGTGGAAGCTGTACACCTCTTAGACAATGGTACTCACTTTAGAAAGTTTTGCATATTTTCCTGATATGTTCTCAACATCCAGGAGCTCTGTCTACTAGAAATGGGGAATTATAAAACCACAAGCCAATGACTATGATAGAACAATTATTATTTTATGATTGCATGAACAGATAGGCATCTGCAGCACCCATAGTAAATTGAATTATGCTTTCTACTACTTGCCTGAATCCTCTGTATGGAACACGTGGTTAACAGACTGATGTACTGCAGAACAGAAGGTGCTGTGAGAGGAGCGAGACGGAGGTAGAAAGCAAAAGAGCAAAAGAGAGAGCACTACAGTAGAGAGCGAGAAGGAAGCAGCTGTCAGCCCAGTGAACATTGTGCAGTGCAACAACAGGCTGGCAAAACCCACATCAGCTGTGATCAATACAATTCACGAGGCTGCTGGGACTGTGACGCGCAATGCAGAGCCATGAACCATCTCACAACTAGATCCAATTCACATCTGTTAACATACATTTTGGTAACAGTGGTTGGGGCACTGAGTCATCCCACATCCTGACGGACCCCATTCCAGAGCTGTGGAGTCTGAAGCAGCCAGCACAGCTGCCAGGACACATTTCTATTGGTCTGGATTCAATACATAAGGATCTAAACTGTTCAACTTAACAACCAGGCAGATAATATAATGTGGCAGTATTTACTCACTGTAAACCAATTATTTCCAAGTAATTTATGGTTGTACTAGCCCTCAGGGTCCATCTTCATGGTGACAGGTGTCACGACTTCCACCGAAGTCGGTTCCTCTCCTTGTTCGGGCGACGCTTGGCAGTAGGCGTTATCGGTCTTCTAGCCATCGTCGATCCACTTTTCATTTTCCATTTGTTTTGTCTTGTTTTCCTACACACCTGGTTCTCATTTCCATCATTTAGTGTTGTCTATTTAACCCTCTGTTCCCCCATGTCTTTGTGTTTGTTTGTAAGTGCTTGTGCACATTGGTTACTGGTGCGTGTCGGGTTTTGTACCCATGATGGTTATTTTCTGTATGCCGTTGGTTTTGAATTAAACTGCTCCGGCTATTACCTCGTTATGCTCTCCTGCGTCTGACTTCACTGCCACCAGTTACGCACCCCTTACAGAATTCCACACCACACCATGGAGTCAGCAGGAGCAGGTACCCCGGGTATAGAAGTGGAGGAGCGCGTCAGAGAACACACGGTGCTGATACAACATCTCGGCATCGCGATGGACCGCGTCGTCCAGATCATGGACTGCTTGGAGAGACAGGGAGTCCTTCCAGCACCTCCACCAGCACAACCCGGGTTGCCACTACTCGTCCCTCCTGTACCCGGTCCCAGTGGGATGCGTCTCACCCTTCCCGGGGAGGATGATGGGACGGTGCCAGGGGTTCCTGCTACAGCTGGACCTATACCTGGACACCGTTTACCCGGCTCCCTCGGGAAGGGAGAGGGTATCTGCCCTCGTCTCGTGCCTCTCAGGGAGAGCTCTGGAGTGGGCTAACGCCGTGTGGGGAGAAGGAGATACGGCGTTGGACGACTTCACGGTGTTCACCCGCCGCTTCCGGGCAGTCTTCGGGAGTTGGCCTGCAGGGATACCACCCTCATCTTCGACCAGCTGGTGGACCTGTCCATTCGGTTGGATAACCTGCTGGTCACCCGCGGACGTCCAGAGAGGGCTCTGTCGATTCCCTCTTCCAGCTCCGGTGCCTAGCTGGGAGGTGCTGCGTTCAGGGAGACCGGAGGAGGGGCTTTCACGTATACCATCTGTGGCCGCAGAGGTCACACTGCTGGTCGATGCCGGGTTGATTCCTCTAGGGGTCGAGGCAGCAGGCAGGGCACTCTGGCGTCGCCCCAGGTGAGCATGCACCACACTCATCCAGAGCCCTCTGTTGTACACCTGTTTGTGCATGTAAATGTAAATGTAATGTTTACTTTCCTGAGTTTTCCCCGCATTCCCAGCATAAGGCGCTTGTCGATTCAGGAGCGGCTGGGAAATTTATCGACAGAGCATTCGCCCATAGGTTAGGGAACCCTATTGTTCCAGTAGTTAGGCCTTTCCCAGTTCACGCTCTGGACAGTCGACCATTAGGGTCCGGGGTAATTGGGGAAGCTACCATCCCCCTGGGCATGGTGACACAGGGGAGTCATGAGGAGAGAATCAGTCTCTTCCTCATTGACTCTCCTGCGTTTCTCGTGGTACTAGGCGTTCCCTGGTTAGCTCATCATAACCCCACCATCTCATGGCAACAGAGGGCTCTCACGGGGTGGTCGCGAGAGTGCTCAGGGAGGTGTTTAGGGGTTTCCGTTGGTGCTACTATGGCACTTCCCAGGAGTCACGTGTATCCCCTGTCGCAAGAGGAGACGGCGGCTATGGAAACATATGTCTCCGAATCCCTGCGTCAGGGGTACATTCGGTCCTCCACTTCACCCGCCTCCTCGAGTTTCTTTTTTGTGAAGAAGGAGGAGGGAGGTCTGCGCCCGTGTATTGACTACCGAGGCCTAAATCAGATCACGGTGAGGTACAGTTACCCGCTCCCTCTTATCGCCACGGCGATTGAGTCAATGCACAGGGCGCGCTTCTTCACCAAACTGGATCTCAGGAGTGCTTACAACCTGGTGCGTATCAGGGAGGGAGACGAGTGGAAGACGGCGTTCAGTACGACCTCAGGGCATTATGAGTACCTCGTCATGCCGTATGGGTTGATGAATGCTCCATCAGTCTTCCAAGCCTTTGTATACGAGATTTTCAGGGACCTGCACGGGCAGGGTGTAGTGGTGTATATTTTGAAGACATTCTGATATACTCCGCTACACGCGCCGAGCATGTGTCCCTGGTGCGCAGGGTGCTTGGTCGACTGTTGGAGCATGACCTGTACGTCAAGGCTGAGAAATGTCTGTTCTCCCAACAGTCCATCTCCTTCCTTGGGTACCGCATTTCCACCTCAGGGGTGGAGATGGAGCGTGACCGCATTCCAGCCGTGCGTAATTGGCCGACTCCCACCATGGTAAAGGAGGTGCAGCGGTTTCTAGGGTTAGCAATCTACTACCGGAGGTTTTGGTCAGGTAGAGGCTCCTATTACCTCACTGCTGAAGGGGGGACCGGTATGTTTGCAGTTGTCGGCTGAGGCGGACAGGGCTTTTGGTCACCTGAGAGCTCTGTTTACCTCGGCTCCCGTGCTGGCCCATCCGGATCCCTGTTTGGCGTTCATAGTGGACGCGTCCGAGGCTGGGATAGGAACCGTGCTCTCTCAGCGCTCGGGTACGCCACCGAAGCTCCGCCACTGTGCCTTCTTCTCGAGGAAGCTCAGCCCGGTGGAGCGAAACTATGACGTGGGGGACCGGGAGCTGTTGGCTGTCGTCAAGGCTTTGAAGGCGTGGAGACATTGGCTTGAGGGGGCTAAACACCCTTTTCTCATCTGGACTGACCACCACAATCTGGAGTACATCCGGGCAGCGAGGAGACTGAACCCTCGTCAGGCAAGGTGGGCCATGTTTTACACCCGTTTTGTTTTCACACTTTCTTACAGACCAGGTTCCCAAAACGTGAAGGCAGACGCACTGTCCCGGCTGTATGACACAGAGGAGTGGCCCATGGATCCCACCCCCATACTCCCGGCCTCCTGCTTGGTGGTACCGGTAGTGTGGGAGCTGGACACGGACATTGAGCGGGCGTTACGTGCAGAGCCCGCTCCCCTCCAGTGTCCCGCTGGGCATCTGTACGTTCCGTCTGCTGTTCATGATTGGCTGATCTATTGGGCCCAAACGTCACCTTCCTCTGGTCATCCAGGCATCGGTCGAACGGTGTACTGTCTGAGTGGGAAGTACTGGTGGCCCACTTTGGCCAAGGACGTGAGGGTTTATGTTTCCTCTTGCTCGGTGTGTGCTCAGTGTAAGGCTCCCAGGCACCTGCCCATAGGTAAGCTACACCCCTTACCCGTTCCACAACGGCCATGGTCGCACCTGTTGATCAATTTCCTGACCGATCTCCCCCCATCACAGGGAAACACCACGATCCTGGTCGTTGTGGATTGTTTCTCTAAGTCCTGCCGTCTCCTTCCTCTGCCCGGTCTCCCTACGGCCCTACAGACTGCGGAGGCCTTGTTTACGCACGTCTTCCGGCACTACGGGGTGCCTGAGGATATAGTGTCTGATCGGGGTCCCCAGTTCACTTCGAGGGTCTGGAGGGCGTTCATGGAACGTCTGGGGGTCTCGATCAGCCTTACCTCGGGTTTTCACCCCGAGAGTAACAGGCAGGTGGAGAGAGTAAACCAGGATGTGGGTAGGTTTCTGAGGTCTTATTGCCAGGACCGGCCGGAGGAGTGTGCAGCGTTTGTGCCCTAGGCAGAGATGGCCCAGAACTCGCTCCGCCACTCCTCCACTAACCTCTCCCCCTTCCAGTGCGTGCTGGGGTATCAGCCGGTCCTGGCTCCTTGTCATCAGAGTCAGACCGAGGCTCCTGCGGTGGACGACTGGTTCCGGCGCGCGGAGGAGACATGGGACGCCGCTCATGTTCACCTTCAGCGCGCCGTGCTGCACCAGAAAGCCAGCGCAGACCGTCACCACAGTGAGGCCCCGGTGTTCGCACCGGGGGACCGGGTCTGGCTCTCGACCCGAAACCTGCCCCTCCATCTGTCCTGCCGTAAGCTGTGTCTGCGGTCTGTGGGGCCATCCAATGTCCTGAGGAGACTGAACGAGGTGAGTTACAGGTTACAGCTTCCCCCCGATTACCGTATTAACCCCTCGTTCCATGTGTGGCTCCTCAGGCCGGTGGTGGCTGGCCCACTCCAGGAGTCTGAGGTGCGGGAGGTTCCTCCGCCCCCTCTGGACATCGAGGGGGCCCCGGCGTACTCCGTTAGATCCATACTGGATTCGAGGCGTCGGGCGAGGGGCCTTCAGTACCTCGTGGACTGGGAGGGGTACGGTCCGGAGGAGAGATGCTGGGTTCCGGTGGAGGACGTGTTGGACCCTTCAATGTTGCGGGAGTTCCACCGTCTCCGTCCGGATCGCCCTGCACCTCGACCTCCGGGTCGTCCTCGAGGCCGGTGTCGGGACGCTGCTGGAGCCGCACGTCAAGGGAGGGGGTACTGTCACGACTTCCACCGAACTATGGCTATTGAAGACAGACAAGTTGTATTATTTATAGAGGCAACACTTTGTAAATTGCAATGGATGTTTTACATGAATGGAGTCTTGTAAATGTCATATTATGTATTTCAGAAAGAGCTTTCTCTGATTCTCATTCAAAGTGAACTAATTAACTTGTTTTCAACTGAAGATTTTCTCCAGGAATTTGCTGCACTTATAAGAATAGCCAACTCACCTCTGACCTTTTGGTAAACCCACCTCCTTTGACCAAGTAGCGTTTGACCTCTGGTGGCTCCAGGGTATGCCTTCTCTTGTCCATTGTGTATCCTATTGTTCCTCTCCTGTTGTGTGACTGGTGGAGGTGACCCCTCTATACCATGGCCCTGACCAGTGACTGCTCTACCCTACCTGTTCTCTCACTGTACTCTTGAAGAGATGTAATGCAGATACAGCAAATGAGCCCAACAATACAAAAAATACATTATTTTACTTGGTGAAGGGGCTGTCAGGAAACTTCACTAAACTAGTGTGACACTGAATTTATGTTTGATGATGTGAATTATTCCGTTTTCAATTAGATTTTATTTTGATCACTCCTGGTCACTAGCAAATAAATGACTGACGTTCTATGGACCTTAGCAATAATTAAGTCTGTTGACGTTTTTCCTCTCCTCAGACACATGCTTTACAAGACTTAAGCAAATGTCACTGCATACCTTACATAACAATCAGTACCCAAATGTAGACTGCCATACTGTACAATATTGAGAGACAATAGCCAGGATGCTTGTTCAATCTGTGATTGCTGATCTACCGGTATATTGATTTTAATTAGAATTTAGTATTGTGGAGATGAGAAATAAAATGTATTGCATCATATGTCCAGATGTGGCAGGGAGGGCACTGATTAATGTTGATTCATGGCCTCTGCTCCTGACTCCTCCCTCCCTGTCATTTGGGTAATATTCATTTTAACAGCAAGTAATACCTTAGGAAAATTGTATAGGGATCGGAGGACCCAAGTTACATAAGGATAAAAGTGTTTGTGGTAATAATAATGTATCTTACTTCCATTAGATTAGATCAGGGATGGGAAAATGTCATGACATTTGTTATAAAATTGCTAAATCTTCTCCATGCCCATGGCAAATATATATATATATATATCTGCTGTCAAGAGGGGGAGTCACTAAAATGTTTTACTGTGGCCCCTCATGATGAATTCAGATGTGTTTGTGGCCCCCAGCCCCCCACCCCATCAAAGTTACCCATCTACCAATTAGATCAAAAAGAACATGATTCACACTTTTCAAGGGGAAACTTGATAGGCCAGTGGAAATGATTTCCAATGCAGCAATAAAAGCATACAGTATGGTAGACCTACAACATACAATATCAAGCATTTACACGGTTGAGTTTCTCAGTCAAAAGTACCTGTATGTGATTCATATAATGAATAGATGGGCCAGGATCAAAAGAAAAACGGTGTTTCACTCATACCCCTCACTCCCCGTCACAATATAGCAGGCAAATAAGTCAGTCAAGCCCCCCCCCCCCCAGTCACCTGAGATCGTGTCTTGTGTGATGTCACCTGACCATGCGCTGGGCACCGCTGGACTAGAGACACTAGAGCTAGCCTGGCTGCGTCATCTATACCCCCAGATGATCCTGCTGAGCTGCCATGATTCGCAGACGCTTTGTTTAAACGGCTGACCTTTCAAGCTGTGGAATCAATCCGTAAAACCAACTATGTTTTATTAAAAGGTTTGTATTTGACCCACATATACTATATTACATGTTTTTCATTTGCACCCAATGTCCTCTGCTCTGCCAATTTAGGATCAGTTGTTGCCATGTGCAAAGTAGGCCTATCGCGTAAATATAGGTTATCGGCCACTGTCCAAGGCGATGAAATGACAAGGGGCTGAAACCATGCGCGCCACGGCACCAAGCGTTTGCACTGCTATTGGTGACGTTTAATTTGAGCCTTCAGTAACTGCCCTTCAAGCTTTCCATCCCTCATTCTCATAATTACAGTCTAGACTCGACACAGCAACACACACTGCTTCATTCCTAGTACCAGTTCCACGTTGATGTCATGACGTAATCATAGGCTACTCGGTCTGGACAATTTACACCATCCGCATACATATATTTATTTTTTAACTCTAGTGTTGGGGTGAATTTTGCGTTTGGTGCGGTTTCATTAGTTAATGCAGCCCGCTGCATATAGCTGCTGGCTCTTTAAGAACCTTCACCCGCCCCCTCTCCTATATTTTTAGCTGAGACAACCACTTCATTTGTTGTAGGCTACCGTAAAGACAGCTGTGTACCGTATGATTTCACCTAATTGATTTTTTAAATGACATCCTTTACTGCGGATTCGCTGTATATATGATTCCTTGGGAAATGCCGTCGGAATAAACATTGGTCGTACGGGACCGGGATTCTGCTGGTGGATGCTGAAATTCACAAGAGACCCTGAGCTGCCTGCCTCATCCATGATGTCCATGATGAAACACAATGTTAAACTTGGTTTCTGAGACAAACCGCAGTGCCTTCTAGGATGAAATGAATTAACCAAAAATATATTTAGCCGTAAACGGTTCAAGAACGCATATGGTCCACAGAAAGCCTGAGGCTATACGTCTTCTCTCGACGGGATAGGTTCCTGTGTTCTCTTGGATTGTGGATAACAATACATCTTCAAGACGGACGGGGTAGTGGAGCATCGAGGGAAACATCGGGGCAATATGAGAGAGCGGGACTTTATGCCCAACATGGAGAGGGGCAAACCTGCCACTTATACAGGGGACAAAAAGGCTAAAATGGCTGCGAAGACGAACAAAAAGTGGGTGAGACTAGCCACTGTCTTCGCATATGTATTGTCTGTGTCCTTAGCAGCCATCATTCTAGCCATTTACTACAGCTTGATATGGAAGCCAACGAGCGCATCCTCTCCAGCGGGGAAGCTAGGGGTGCCCGATGAGGTCACAGCCTCTGCTAACATCTCAACAAACATATCCACAAGCACTAACGTCTCAGACACTAACTCTACACAGACAGACATTTTATCTGTCAATGAAACCAGGTTTGGTGTAAAGTCTCAGACCAAGGCATTTCACTGGGAGGGCAGAAGCAAGAGCGCCGCGGTCATCTCAGACCGCGTTTTATCAGAAAGTGCGCATTCGCAACCGAAAGGGCTCTACACGTCTGCCCAAAGCCACATAGCCGCACAAACTGCGGAGAGACCAAACACTGCGGGGAGAGATAACCAGGCGTCTCAGCCTGCTGTGGACAATTGGAGCCCGTTGCGCACTGGAGCCCACAACACCATGCATAATGAAAAAGGGGAGATGGATGCGGACCGATCAACTACTGGCAATGCGGATCAAGCAGCGGCGGATGCTGCTCCTTCATCCACAAAGGTTCCGCAGCGCACCTCCGCTACGAGACAACAAGGTTTGCGTAAAGGAGAGTAACCAGGCCATTAAACAGGAATCGAACCAGGAGTGTTTGACAGACTTATGCAGGGGTGTCGGATAGCCTACAGACAGTGGTCTTCGTGGAAGAGATATCAAAGAACAGATGATGCTGCGAGAATTGCACAGGCTTCATGCACGTATTTTATTGATATCTATATACCAATAATCTGAATGTGTATGACTGACAATTATAGACTTAAACTGCTTAAAAGAAATATTGTTTCCCCTAAAATACTATGCGTTTTCTGTTACTGTATGCCTTAATTGATGTAAGTCATCTTTGCTTTGGACAGCTCCACCAAGTAATTTATTTATAACCATATTATGGACAAGGACATAACACACCTGTATTTAACTGGTAGGATATATGCCTTTGCAGGATATGTAAACTACCATTACTTATAGGCCTCCAATGTTATTCTATAACACAACCATTTATCACTGCCATTGATGGGCCGAGCTGTTGAATAACAGGACGCATTTAAATAGCATTTCGTCCTCTATATTTCCTTTTACGGATACATCTGGATTGCTGGCATAGAGGAACCTGTATTATTGAGTTAAGCTCAGGTATGTGCATATAACCATGTAAATGTATTGAGTATTTGATCATGTATATAGGGCAGATATTGAACATCCTTTGGCCTTGATCAAACTTTTAGTCTAATTCAACACTTTTTATTAAGACTATGTTAGGTCTAGGCATATATTACGAGGCAAATAAACTTCCTTGTAAAATGCTTCTTCATTTAGATTTTGTTTAAAAAAGGTTCATGCAAAGCAACTTAATAATAACACCTTTCATATTAAACATTTTATTTTGAGAGATCTGAAATCGTTTATGAAAAACGATATTTTGATACAGGTCTCTGATAAATCAAATTTAATAGAAGCTGTTTTCAAATTGCGTAGTCTGATTATCTCCTGGTAAAATATATTAGATAAGCAATGTTATATCACTATCTAGTCAAAGGGCTTGTTGTAGACATATTCAACTCTTAATTAACCAGCTACCAAGTTGAATTAAGAACCAGTGATAATCCGGACAGTTTTTTTGTCCTACAGCTCAAAGGACAGTCAGTTTACAGTCGATGTCTTCATGTGAGCCTCAAATCTGTGACTTTTACAGTATGTACAGCCTAAGATGTGTTCAACAGAGGCAAGGCCCATTGTTTATCAATCTGCCACAGCACATAGTCAGATATATCTCCTTCTCTCTCTTTCATATTCCTGCTTCTGACTCACTTCTGGTGAGCTCTGGAGAGGGGAAAAAACAAGCCTGTATGTATGTATGCTTTCTACTTGAACCGGACGGCATGTGAGGGAGGTGTATTGATTGAACGCTCTGTAGTTACAGTCCACAAAGGAAAGAGAAACGCATTACATAATACTGGGTCAGTACTATTTCCAGCAAACACTCTTTGAAAGGCTTATTTTTCACTGAGTGGTGGGGAGGTTCCGTTGCTGGTTGGACCATCACACTGTATCACAGTGAAATGTAAGCCTCAGTTGAGTAGTGCTGCACTGAAAACCTGTCATGGTGGGTATCTGTTACACTGAGATGTAAACAAACAGAATGTAAACACTTGGGACTATTGTAAAACAGCAGGCACAAGTAGCAGGATACTTTTAACAGATTTGTGCACAGCACACAGTGGATATCACTACAGTTCTTTCCCCATAGGCCCTACAACACGGCAGTGACATGTTTTGAATGTTTCAGTTGGTAAAATCAAATCAACAACAAAAAATGTATGTGCCGAATAGACCTTACCGTGAAATGCTTACAAGACCCTATGCTTATGGATGAAAATAATAATGGAGCAGGATATTGATGAAGGAGTGGATCTGACGGTCTCATCTGATGTTCTTATTCTTCTATATCTGCCCACGAAGAAGAGGGGGAGGGGCTAGTGACCTTTTGACCTCTAAACTCAGTCGCCCAGGAGAATGTTTACATGATGGAGTACTCTGTAGGAGATGGGGGTTGCTGCTCTGTCATCACTGGGGCCAGGAGTTGTTCCTGACCATGTGGACTGGCCCTAGTCATCCCACTACTCTCAAAACATCACACCTGAGTCAGAGATTCTAGCAAAGATGAAAGATGTCCTGTTATCCTCTTTTCTAAGGCATCTGTTTAAAAAACAACAGTTTGCTCAATCTCACAGCTCCAGCTGGATTATGTTACAGTATTTGAAGTTCAAGCACAGCTACCACTACTTGGACAATGCAAAGCTGAGCGGGCAACATCTTGCGTCCCAGGGAGTTGAGAGTTACATTACCAGTGGGGATTAGCTCAATGCCAGCTATGGAGGATGAGTGACTGTTGATACTGTTGACAGTGTTAGTCATCAGGACATTACTCTTCCACAGCAGCTCTCCTCTACTTGCCTTTGGATATCCCAGAACTTCTTATGTTTATCAGTCTCTGCATGTACTGCAGTGACACCAAGCATTATTTTAATGTGCCAAAATGCCACCCTGGAGAGACTTTTAAAACAAAGGCAAAATAATATAAGTTTAGAACCCCCTTGTCTGAACAAGATACTATCACAGGAATTGTGAATAATTAATGAGCTCTTTCAACACAGGAGAACAATATGAAGCAAGCTCATAATAGGCTCTTCAATTATTAAAGTCCGGGAAGAATTATCGTCCCAGATGTTATTAATCAAACTAAAGTCAGGCACATGGTGTCATAGTCACTCTTTCCCACAAGATACCATATGATAAAGTATCGAGGTTTATACAGTGCCTCAAACCATGCTGGGATTTATTTGACCATGGGAAACAGAGCTACTGTGTAAATACCTCAATGCGAGTTGAGTTGAGCCCTTTGTTTTCAGGGACCTTTTAACCAGGACCTCTCAGATGATCGCTGGACTATGAAAGTGTGTATGATTTCACCATTACAACATGGGGCACAGGTGTAGAACCATGACGTAATGCAATAAGCACATGGTGAGGTAGACGTTTTATCCGCCTATTTTTTTCAGAACCAGGCTGTCTATTGAACATCTCAACGACACCTGCCAAGACCCTATGCTGATATTTCATAACAATGCATTTATTCTATAAGGAACAACGGAAGTGCTGGTCTTCAGTCAGTTTAGCTGCGGTTCCCTATAGGATAGATTAATAAAAAATGAATAGGTAAAATGCTTGTTACTGACACCCACCATTTTCTGTTATATAGAAGGCTACTGGGGGCTGCCTTTACCTTTAGATTGAAGACTGACCTCTAACCAATGGAGGGTTTCCTGCTGAAATATCAGAGGGTGATAAAATATGACTTCAGGGAAAAGCAATACATTTACTTCATACAAAACATCACAGTAACAATCAATATGGTAGTCTGACAGGCTGTCTGCTGGAGCTGTTTGACGACACATTACCAGCAGAGGCACCATGACGCCATGGCTCAGATCAATAAGGTACATTGACGACCTTGTTAGCCCCCTCTCTGGGGGGCGGGAGAAAAGGAAGAGCAGAGCACGTTCAGATCCCTCCCGTGTGCCTGTGATGGACCAGGCCAGCTGCTTAGGCGTTGTTGGTTGGTACAGCATGGGTCGCCATATAAGGGCAGAGGGATGATGCACACGCTCAGTAGGGGAAGAGGCCTGCCAAAAACCACCTGTCTGTACAGAGTGTCAGGGCCACAGGGCTGGATAAGGTGGTTCCTCTGTTTAACCCACGCCAATCAATGCAATGACTATTAACCAGACCATGATCTGAAAGAGGTTATTACAACTACAGATATAGAGATGTAAAAATGTCATGGCGCCTCAGATTCACTATCACCCTAACATATGCGAGAGAAAGTTGGTTGCATATCCAGAGCGTAGCTTTAGGAGCTTACTTTCCTCACCAAGGCACTTGGGGTTACAAGCATTTCTGAACTTCTGATTGTCTGAAGGAGACAGCTTACTCCTGGTGAGGCCTCTCTTCTAGCCCCGGGTGAGAATGCAGCAGTCAGGACTGAAATGTATTAATGCCCTTGAAAGGCCCTGTCTCCTGCAGTGACAGCATCACCCATGGTGACAGGATTGGCTTCCCGCTCAGAGCCTCTCTGCTACCAAATGTTAGGGTGCTTTGGACTGACAGCCAAGCTACTGTCACATCCTTTACGACAGAAAACGCTCTGCGTTTCAATTCTTATCTTGCTGTGTGTGAAGGTGGCATAGTCCCATACTCCTCTTTAATCCCTCATCAGTTTGTACCACTTATTTCCAAAGCTACTCATACTCACACAGTTAAAGCATAGAGGTGCATCACACCCCTAAAAAATGATTAGTCGCCACTGGGAGCAGAGGAGGGAGAGCACACTGTGTTCAAACTGTAAATTATATCTGGTGGCTCAGTGAGTTAATTCATTTTCATTAATGGAATGAAAACCTAGAGACGGTGGCCCCATGTCCATGAAATGAGAATCCGGTATTTTAAAGGGACAAAGGATAGATTGCCTATTGTTTTCTACCGGGTAAAAAGCTATGAAACATGAAAGTAAGGGCTGATGCAGATGCAACTGAAAAACAAGGAGCCACAAAGCACCATGCTGAAGTCACAGGACCCAGGGCCTTAATGAGAGGTGGCCCTAGTGAACGCCAGAGGAAAAGGTAATTAAAAGATTAACACCTTGGAGGATTCTCACCAGAGAAGATGGAGGAAACTGTCTCCAACACAACGGGGTGTTAGAGCAGGCCCATGGAGAGCTCATTTGAAATTAATCAGAAATGACTCCCAAATGGAGGCAGCTTAACACTGTCACAGTCCCCCATTCTGAAACACAATTAGTTTTTGCCTTCAATTTCAGTCAAATCAAGGGTTATCGTGTACTGCTATTGTGTCATATTACATTATTCAATCCAACTCTTATGGAACACAGATCACACAGTATCATATTTTTCTAAAGTTGGCCTGTTATCAATGGTGGTTAAGTACTTTGCATAAGCTATCCAATATGGGGAAGTTGGCAGCTGATATGCATGCGAATCATCAGAAACTTCTCTTGGGAAATTCACTGGTGCTGCTTATCAGTCCCCAAATTGAGTATGGGAAGTCAATTGTATTTAAAACGTGACATACAGTGCATTCAGAAAGTATTCAGACCCCTTCCCCTTTTCCACATTTTGTTACATTTTTTCCTCATCAAGCTACACACAAAACCCCACAATGACAAAGCGAAAACAAATTTATAAAAAATATATTTAAAAAATACCTTATTTGTAGAAGTATTCAGGTTCTTTGCTATGAGACTTGAAATTGAGCTCTGGTGCGTCCTGTTCCCATTGATCATCCTTAAAATGTTTCTACAACTTGGAGTCCATCTGTGGTAAATTTAATTGATTGGACATGATTTGGAAAGGCACACACCTGTCTATATAAGGTTCCTCAGTTGACAGTGCATGTCAGAGCAAAAACCAAGCCATGAGGTCGAAGGAATTGTCCGTAGAGCTCTGAGACAGGATTGTGTCGAGGCACAGATGTGGGGAAGGGTACCAAAATATTTCTGCAGCATCGAAGGTCCCCAAGAACACAGTGGCCTCCATCACTCTTAAATGGAATAAGTTTGGAACCACCAAGACTCTTCCTAGAGCTGGCCTCCAGGCCAAACTCCGCAATCGGGGGAGAAGGGGCTTGGTCCGGGAGGTGACCAAGAACCTGATGGTCACCCTGACAGAGCTCCAGAAAAAGGAACATGACAGCCCGCTTGGAGTTTGCCAAAAGATACCTAAATTACTCTTAGACTATGAGAAACAAGATACTCTGGTCTGATGAAACCAAGATTGAACTCTTTGGCCTGAATGCCAAGCGTCACGTCTGGAGGAAACCTGGCACCATCCCTACGATAAAACATGGTGGTGGCAGCATCATGCTGTGGGGATGTTTTTCACTGGGAGACTAGTCAGGATCATGAGAAAGATGAACATAGCAAAGTACAGAGAGATCATTGATGAAAACCTGCTCCAGAGCGCTCAGGACCTCAGAGTGGGGCGAAAGTTAATCTTCCAACAAGACAACGACCCTAAGAACACAGTCAAAACAACGCAGGAGTGGCTTTGGGACAAGTCTCTGAATTTCCTTGAGTGGCCCAGCCAGAGCCCGGACTTGAACCCGATCAAACATCTCTGGGGAGACCTGAAAATAGCTGTGCAGCGATGCTCCCCATCCAACCTGACAGAGCTTGTGAGGATCTGCAGAAAAGAATGGGAGAAACTCCCCAAATACTGGTGTGCCAAACTTGTAGCATCATACCCAAGAAGACTCAAGGCTGTAATAGCTGCCAAAGGTGCTTCAACAAAGTACTGAGTAAAGGGTCTGAATACTTATGTAAATGTGATATTTCAGTTTCTTATTTTTATACATTTGCAAAAATTTCTAAAACCTGTTTTTCCTTTGTCATCATAGTGTGTAGATTGATGAGGGGGAAACTATTAAATCCATTTTAGCATAAGGCTGTAAAGTAACAAAATGTGGAAAAAGTCAAGGGGTCTGAATACTTTCCGAATGCACTGTGTGTATATAACATAGGAAAAATAAATTTCACATTCACTCTGTTTTCATGCTGTTATAGGGAAGGGACAGGGGACAAGACATACTCTGTCTAAAGATAGGGTTGCAAAATTCCTGGAACTTTCAATAAATTCCCTGGTTTTCTCAGAATCAGGAGGGAATAAACAGGAAATCCAAAACCCTCCAACCAGGATTTCTGGAAAACCAGGGAATTTATTGAAAGTTCTCCGAATTTTGCAACCCTAGTAAAGCACGACAAAAAGAGCAAGACAGAATCTGTAGCAGCGGGTACTATATTTATGTGCTGTATGCTAACTTCCAAGTTAAACAAACAAGGAACTTGACAGTAAAAAAGCTGTGAATAAAGCTCTATGCCCACACACACACGTCCTGTGTGAGTCCATTGAGCACATGGTTGGGTGATGCACATTGACGTCGAAAGGAGCAGTAATGTCAGACAATCACTTCTCAATTTTCAAGAGGCCTTAGGCAAGGCTTGGTGATAACATAAATATCAAGCGAACCTTGAATAAATACATTTACCAAACAAACTGCAATCATTATGTATAAGCAAACAGTCACTGAACAGGGAAGTATGTTCTGCACTAGTCACATGGTTGAAGTAAATTCCACTACTTCTCATAAAAAATATCCCTATGTTCAACTCTTTCCCTTTCTCCCTCTCCCAGGATAAATTTGATCCGTTCAACTACAATACATTATGGAGGAAATTCTCTTTTCTCCCAACAAATAACTTCAGTTCTGTTAGCTCTCAATTCCAGCCATTCTTTTCTTTTTCACCTCCACAGCTCCAAAAGTCATTTCAATTACAAATGAAATGACCTCAACCTAATACCGTGACTTGTCACCTGTTTATGGCAATGCACTTTTAATGCCAGTGTTATAATGCTTAAGGAAAGCCAGTCCTACTGAAAGTAAAATTGCTTTGGCAGGTCAGAAGATAACTGAAGATGTTAACTGCCGCAGTTCCCTCTCCAACATGTGCTGTACACTGAATTGCCTAAATAAGTGCTCTAAAAAGAACAATGTAAGTGCTTCATTAACACACTATTTATTATATAATAAGGCTCTTTGTCAAATGATGTTGTCAGACTATTAAAGTATAATAAAACAACAAAGGGGTACAAATAAATTGCCTTTCCCTACTTAAAATAAAACAATCCAGCCGCTAATGCATGTCAACAAGGGTTTATTCTCCAGCAAATTATATTTGACAATCAGTAGTCCAAATGAGAGAATAAATAAATAAAATCAATAATGACAGTTAGTTAATACCACAACATTTCAAAATGAGAAGTCAAAGGGTTCCCCGAAAACATTTGAATAAATATGAAACAATTTTAACTATATTTTAACTTTTTTGCATTTGAAAACCATAACTATTTAACTTTATATTACAAAGTAATCATTCCCACACTAAAATAATGCACTTTAATTTACTTTTACTTCATGTAACTGGTTTCACCAAACCAAGCTGTAAACTACCATATGAATGAATGAGCTATCATATCTCAGTAGTTAAGTGCAATGGTCAGAGCTTTCTACTTAGAAAAGTTACATACAGTACTAGTCAAAAGTTTTGGCCTGGAGATGTGTTTTGGCCATTTTGCTGTTGAAAAACAATTGATCGTCCCACTAAGCGCAAACCAGATGGGATGGCATATTGCTGCAGAATGCTGTGGAAGCCATGCTGGTTGTGTGCCTTGAATTCTAAATAAAATCACAGACAGTGTCACCAGCAAAGTACACCCACACCATCACACCACCTCCTCCATGCTTCACAGTGGGAACCATACATGCAGAGATCATCCATTCACCTACTCTGTGTCTCAGAAAAACACACTGGTTGGAACACAAATCTCAAATTAGGACTCATCAGACCAAATTACAGATTTCCACCGGTCTAATGTCCATTGCTCAAGTTCTTGGCCCACGCGAGTCCCTTCTTCTTATTGGTGTCCTTTAGTAGTGGTTTCTTTGCAGCAATTCGACCATGAAGGCCTGATTCACGCAGTCTCCTCTGAACAGTTGATGTTGAGATGTGTCTGTTACATTTATTTGGGCTGCAATCTGAGGTGCAGTTAATAGCTGATTTCTGAGGATGGTAACTCTAATGAACTTATCCCCTGCAGCAGAGGTAACTCTGGGTCTTAATTTCCCGTGGCGGTCCTCATAAGGGCCAGTTTCATCAAACCGCTTGATGGTTTTCGCGACTGCACTTTAAGAAAATTTCAAAGTTCTTGAAATTTTTCAGATTGACTGACCTTCATGTCTTAAAGTAATGATGGACTGTTGTTTCTCTTTGCTTATTTGAGTTGTTCTTGACATAATATGCACTTGGTCTTTTACCAAATAGGCCTATCGTCTGTATACCACCCCTACCTTGTCACAACCTAACTGACTGGCTCAAACCCATTAAGAAGAAAAGAAACTCCACAAATTAACTTTTAGCAAGGCACACCTGTTAATTGAAATGCATTCCAGGTGACTACCTCATGAAGCTGGTTGAGAGAATGCCATGAGTGTGCAAAGCTGTCATCAAGGCAAAGTGTGGCTACTTTGAATAATCTCAAATATAAAATATATTTAGATGTATTTAACACTTTTTTGGTTACTACATGACTCCATATATGTTATTTCATAATTTTGATGTCTTCACTATTATTGTACAATGTAGAAAATAGTAAAAAAATAAAGAAAAACCCAGGAATGAGTAGGTGTGTCCGAACTTTTGACTAGTACTGTAAATAAAGTCAGTGTACAACTATTAGCATATAATGCTAATTATATTTTGTCATTCAACTGCTAAGGCTGGCAAAGGTTAATGGCAGGGCCTGTTCAGGTTATGTAGGTTAGTCATCCATAGGAACTGAACTAATACAAGCATTAGGACTGGTACCTTGAAATAATACTTAAAATGTAAACAAAAACAGCCATTCAAATAACACACTTAAAGATGGAATCCGCAGTAAGGGGAAACAGCACCACTGGCTGCCCCACCACCACCGTTGTTATTGTTGCTGAGCTGAGTGCAGCATGGTAAAAAAAATTGCAATACATATTGTGCTCTTCTATCACGCGTGTAATGATGTCAGAGGGGAAAAAACTGTGTTCGTTGTTTGCAGTAACTTCTTTGTTGTTGTAATATCGCAAACGGACGTAGCTGTTTCACCATTAAGGATTCCAACTTTAAGTAATGTATGACATGTCAATACTCATACCTCATAAAGAATAAAGTGCTTGTAAGCAAAGTATTTTCAAGCAGACAAAAGGCTCAAAATGACTTCACTTGAACATGTATCGTTTCCTTTTCCCACCTTGAGCAGCTAGCATCCTTTCAAAAGAAACAACATTGCGCATGTTAGTCTTAACCTGACCAACTAGACACAGGACATCTACAAAGAGCTATTGGAAGCAAGTGCGGTATTAAACTAAAAGGCTCATGGTAAACGCTTGAATTAATTAAGCATGTTGTTGTTCAGTTCTAGAAAATGTTATAGCAACGTCAAAAGTCCTTCAAACAATCTTCCCATTTTCTCTTGCCTATGAAACAAAACAATAAAAAGGGGTTAAACATAGGTGTAAAAGTACATTATTGTTTTTACTCAAAAGGAAGGCATATACAGTACTTATATTTATGGTTGGTAATGCATTATCACCCTGCTACAGTGGTTGGTAATGCATTATCACCCTGCCACGGTGGTTGGTAATGCATTATCACCCTGTCACAGTGGTTGATAATGCATTATCACCCTGCTACAGTGGTTGGTAATGCATTATCACTCTGCTACAGTAGTTCTGAACATGCATTGTCTCTCTTGTCTATTCCAAATCTACTTAAACACTACAGAAGACCATAGGGAATGCACTCATGCATCAATAAAAAATCCCAAATTTGCAGTGATGATGAATCATACACTCATCACCTTTTCAATCCATCCACAGTTTCTTTCTTTCATTCACTCCCTCTCGTAGTCCAGACTACAATGCAGATGAGTCATGCACTCATTTCTTTCCATCCATCCATCCAGTTGTTCATATTCTCTCAGTCCATACTGACCTTATCGGTACTGGTGGTGTGGGTTGGGTGAGTCTCTCCTGACTCCAGGCTGAGAACAGACAGACTGGAGTCAATCAGCTCCTCTGTGAAGGGAACCAAGCATTACTTACATTGCATCATAGTGATAACTATACACTGTACCTATTTCAAATCAAATCAAAATGTATTTGTCACGTGCGCCGAATACAACAGGTGTAGTAGACCTTACAGTGAAATGCTTACTTACAGGCTCTAACCAATAGTGCAAAAAAGGTGTTAGGTGAACAATAGGTAAGTAAAGAAATAAAACGACAGTAAAAAGACAGGCTATATACAGTAGCGAGGCTATAAGAATAGCGAGGCTACATACAGACACCGGTTAGTCAGGCTGATTGAGGTAGTATGTACATGTAGATATGGATATTTGACAGGGACTAACCACGAACAAAACCATTGCCTACCTGTATTGCTCTTGGCATGCTCTAAAGGCTGGACAGAATTATCCTGTGGAGGGGCAGGGTCTTTGACATCACTGTGTGAAATGGGAAGAACAGGGCTGAGCACACCGTCATGGCCGCTTTCAGCACATTCTGTTTTGGAGGCATCAAGAAACGGAGGGCCCTCCTGACCCTGTCTCTGCCCATCAGATGAGCTCTGTGCCTGGACAGCTGCAGCCTGCTGATCCCCCCAGTCCAGGGCATTACCAGCATCCTCCTGGTCGCCCTCGGGGGACTGCTTCTGCTCCTCCAACTTCTGTCCGTTTTTGATGGGGGAGGCAACTTTTAACGCGCTGGTGCCCTTGGTTTCTGAGCGGGCAGAGTTCTGGGCTCCAGTACTGGGCTTCTCGTAGGCCCCGGGCCCCTTGATGAGCTCCTCTGAGAAGCGGACCTTCTTCTCTGTAGCTTGAGGGGACGAGGCCTCAGCCTTCCCCTGTCTGGATGTCTCGTCCTCCAGGGGGTCGGCTGGGGCCTGAGCCGTCTCGGCCTTGTCTAGGCCAGGACTGATGCTTCCACTCACTTTCTCGGTCTTCACCACATCCAGGGTTAGCGAAGACTCCATTTTGAGGTCACCATCTTTGACCTCTGGAGTTTCTGCAGTGGAGTCATCTATGTCAGGGTCAGCCAAAGCATCAAGCTCTTCTAAGAATTCCTCCAAACTAGTCTTAGAGGCCTGAAGGAGCATAAAATTCCATTAGTAATATGATAAAGAAGACAAAGATGTTTTTGTTGAGCCCAAGCACAGACATTTTTTTCACCAAAGCACAGCTATATCATCAAAACCTCTCACCTGCAAATCCTCCCCATCCTCGCTGGCATCCCATCTGAAATATTAAAATAATTATTAGAAACATTCAGAATGAGTGGTCTATATTCTTCAAAGTATCCTGATAACAAAGTTAGTGCTTTTGCACTTAGAAAAAATACACAGAAAATACTCAGCATATTTTGTTATGATATCTGTTCTGTGTGGGGTCAAAGATAGAGAGAGATATGTAGAGAGTGTGAGTGAGACAAAATAGAGAAGGATGATTGTAGATACACTTACACACCTGTGTGTTTAATCATGGCTGCCCTCTGTACATCCTGAGAAATGCTCTACAGACTACACTTAGAAAAAGGGTTCCAAAGGGGTTTTTAGGCTAACCCCATTGGAGAACCCTTTTGTGGCTCCAGAGTGGCGCAGCAGTCTTAAGGTACTGCATCTCAGTGCTAGAGGCGGCACTACAGACCCTGGTTAGATTCCAGGCTGTATTACAACTGGACATGATTGGGAGTCTCATAGGGTGGCGCAGATTACCTTCTCTATTACTTCCTCTATTGAACAATGTATTACTGTCCGGCTGTATTACAACCGGACGTGATTGGGAGTCTCATAGGGTGGCGCACAATTGGCCCAGCGTCGTCCAGGTTAGAGTTTGGCCGGTGTAGGCCGTCATTGTCAATAAGAATTTGTTCTTAACTGACTTGCCTAGTTAAATAAAAAATGGTTCTAGGTAAAAACCCTTTTGATTCCAGGTATAGCCCTTTTTGGTTCCAGGTAAAACCATTTTGGTTTTCATGTAGAACCCTTTGTGGAAAGGGTTTTACATGGAACCCAAAACGGTTCTACATGGAACCAAAAGGGTTTTACCTGAAACCAACAAAGGTTCTTCAAAATGTTATCCTGTGGGGACAGCCGAAGAACCCTTTAAGGTTCTAGATATAACTTTTTTTTCTAAGAGGTAAGGCTGGTCTGAGCAGTTCTCTTCACGCTCTGCTCTTTTCCAATTAGCACCAGTAGCAAAACCTAATAACAGACAACTGAGGCAAGAGACCACTCTGCCTGGACATACCTGACTGCTCTTCCCCCTGGTCAGCTCAATCTCACAGAGGACTGCACAGCCACCAATACCTGCCTCTCAAGCACCGCTAACAGAACCTAAAAGTAGTCTAGCCTCACCAATAGCTTCAGAACAAAAAGCTGGAACAGTGAGCTTTTTGAAATTAAACGGAAGAATGCACAAGTGAATTAGCTGTTTTTGGTCATTTGACACGTTGTGCTCTTTAGAGTAAGTCCCAGTGTGTTTTGCATACAGCCAGGCTAGGTGTGTGGTTTCCTTACATCAACACAGGCTGTTATGATTAAATCTGCTGTTACTGCCACTCACCTTCTGGCCCTCCCAGTCAGCCGGTCCTTGCCCTTGGCTTTACTGCTGACCACTGGAACATTTTTACCCCGCTTGTCTTTGCCCCACAGCTGCTGACCTGGAGATAAAAACAAGCAAAGCCAAGAGAAACAGCAGAATAGTTCTCCATAATTGGCTGATTGGTAGCTTGTACTGAGCTTAAATGATTCAGCTGCTGGTACACAGTATAAAGCATTCAAACTTACCCCGTGAATCAGCATTTGATTTGGGGTGACCTCTCTTTGCATTTCTTCCTCCTGGAAATCAAACAAGTTCAACAATTATTGGGTATCATTTGAAATAAGACATACTTGATTATGGTCTGACTATTCCTCAGTGTTTGAGTTGAAGATAATTTACTACAGAGTAAATTTCTCACCTCTGGCTGTAGGCCCCCTTTCTCTCTCCCTAGGAGATTTATCTGAAAACCTAAAGAGAAACATTTAGTTGACAGTGAAATAATTCAAACCTAATACACAGCTGGGATGTTCCATTAACAGATGAACTACCAGATAACGAGGCCATGGTTTTGGTGTTAAAGTAAACAGACAAAATCTTACCTACCAGGGTTAATGAAGGGTCCAATGCATTTGGTTGGACATTTCTCATATATCTGTGTTGTTCCACTAACCTAACAATTTACATTCCATTACTTTCATTCAACAGCCATTTTCATTTCCAAGTAATCATTACACGCTGAGCTCAGAGCTAGAATGAGACATTGTACAGAGATGACTGTGGTATCTTGAGGTCATGTAGCTACAGATTTTTAACGCTCTCAATCAATGAGAGAAGATTTGGAATGGACAAGATGGCTGCTTACACATTGTTGGATTACTTATTAATGGAGCAAAAAATATATTTATTTTAATAACGGTGCATTTTTTAAATTCAAACAAACCACCTGCAACTGGACACAAACATTTTAGAAGATTCATGTTTGGCCGAGTCGAGAATGAAGATAGTATCGCCACGTTAAGGTTGGTCGAAAATTCTCTGCTCTACGCCAAACAGTACCTTTCCTGTAACGGCTAATGGAGAATCACGTTACAAATCTGTAGCTAGAGATCATGATCCTATACTCCTCATTCATTGATAACATCTAAACTGCTGAATCCAAAATATTTTTCCTACTCTAGTTAGTCTGAGGCCTTTTTGAAACCATGCCACAAAAGGAAAGGCATCCCAGCACCAGCTAAAAAGTCTCCTATTATCTTGTCTCTTTAAAGTTTGATTCTTCTTTCTTCTAAACAGAACATGTATTTATCCAGCCACTGTGCTGCTCACAGCACATCTGTTGTGTTTGAATTCCAACAAGGAACAGAAAGAGGGGTGTTCATATATTTTGCTCCTAAGCAGTAAGGACACCACTGTGTGAAAGGGCAGCGGCTCCATACATAGTAAAATACTGGGTTCCAAATTCAAATCATGTAAGCTATATATAAGCAGATGTTTTCATTCCGTGGCGCTCAAGGCCTAAAACTGGCTTTTTATCCTTTCTCCATGGTTCCAAAACATTGCATGTCAGCTTGTTACAAACTTCTTCTAGTGAAAGTGCCCAATGTCTAGCATAGCAATCAAAGGGAGAGGGTGGTAAGAGTACTAGGGAGAGGGTAGTTAGATTATAGGATAAATACCCTTTCAAGATTTATCAAAGCCATTTTCTAAGAACGGCTCATAAACAGAGGTGATCCAATAAAGACGATACCTCAGAAGAGAACAAACACATTTTTGCCAGGTCATTCCTTCTCCTCCCTCTAATAGCGTTATTTGTCAGTCTCCATCCAACATCATTACATTTGCTGTGACTTGTTATTTATGTCTTGTGACTTGATTGGATTAAGTCTTGTGACAGTGTGAAATCAGTATCATGGGATAGGGCATGGTCCAAAATGTGGATGGCGTGAATACCTCCAACAATGGAAATCTTCCACCAGAGTAAATTAACATTCTGTAAGTACCTTAGAGCAGGGTTTACCAAACTCGGTCCCCAAGTGCACGTTTTGGTTTTTGCCATAGCACTAGAGAGCTGATTCAAATAATCAAAGCTTGATAATGAGTTGGTTATTTGAATCAGCTCTGTACTGCTAGGGCAAAAATCTAAAAAAAAGTTTGTACCACTATCTTCTCTCCACAGACACCATTCTGTGCTTCTTTAGAAAATTCAATGCAACCATTTCTACGTTTAGAAGTACAGAAGATAGAAAGACTGAGATACATCATTGTTCAATAGAGGAAGTAATAGAGAAGGTAATCTGCTTGATGAGTGAATGAGTTAACGTTTTAGTTTAGTTACAATGACAAGAGAATGGCCTATTTTGCATGGTAACAGATGAGATGTGTGGTAGTTAGCTGTAGTTGTTGTGAGAACAAGACTAGAAGACGAGCACATACAGAAGAGTACTCATTTTTTAATTGTAACATTAATTTATAATCAAAATGGAAAATAAGCACTCAGACATGCATCAAGCAAACAGAACAGCCAAACTGAAATGATTGACAGAGGAAACTAAAGTGAAGAAGTGCAAAGCAGCCAGGGATGGAAGTGGGCTTACATATTCTCTGTTTTGTCCATGTCCCATGCCCGCCTCCACTGGCCCTTGGCATTTTTGTGGCGCGCCAAGCGTTCACGGTCGATCTGCTCACGCTCCTTCTTCCAGCACAAGTACTCCTGCTGCTCCTCTTTAGACGTGGGGATGGTGAGGTCTGTGTCGCCTGCTGGGTCTAGCCTCTCAGACTCCTGCAAGGAGAACACAAGTACCAGTCATAGCTTAGTGCCAGTGGT
This sequence comes from Salvelinus sp. IW2-2015, assembly GCF_002910315.2. Taxonomy (NCBI): domain Eukaryota; kingdom Metazoa; phylum Chordata; class Actinopteri; order Salmoniformes; family Salmonidae; genus Salvelinus; species Salvelinus sp. IW2-2015. The sequence goes on from NC_036849.1 coordinate 20,590,124, forward strand.
GAAAACTGCAAAAGGCCTATCAGGGTCAGATATCCAATCTGTACTTCGGCTGTGAGAGGAAGCTTTCTTCAAACACTTTGTGTGAGACAGTGGCAATACAGGTCAAAATAACAGCCTTATATAATAATTGGCCTTGGGTTGGTGAAGCCTCTGGGCAGTCCAGAAGATCAGAGGAACAGCAGGGGTCTGAGGGAGAACTGAACAAGTGCTCTTGGTTCATACATAAAAGAGGTCATATCTGTAGATTGGATGGGCTTTCATCACATCATTGTGACTAGTCACCCGGGGTCCTAGAGTGCTACAATGTCTGAAGGAGCTGTACTGTGAGCAAGTGACACAGAGAGGTAGAGACGAGAGACAGAAAGCAACCAAGCCGACTCGCGTTATAGTTGACTAACAGCTGCCATAGCGAGGCTATTATCAAATATGATTACACAGTACCTGTCTTGACTGCATCAAACCAAGAGAAGCTTGTTATACTAGCTAATGTCAGCTAGCTAGGTTAATTGAGGCTGCAGTGCATGCGCTTTCTCATCCTAAAGTTACAAATAACAACAACTCCGTTCAGAATATTAAGTAGCAGCCTGCCTACCTGTTGGCTCTCAGCTTTGAATTCCAACATTTTAATTCCATTTCCATTGATTAGATATCTCCTAACTTTTGCCACCACGGAGGCTCTATGACTTTAGCCTATTGTCGCATTCGGATCTGTACAGGCCCTTCCAGACAAGTCAGTTAAAATTACACATACCCAAGACCACTGACAATCATATCAGATCTGACCCAGACTCATGAAATTATTTAGAATTCTGGATCTGGACCCGTTCTGGTCTCGGATCGGGTCTTGGGTATTCTGGTACAGGTGGATCCGTGAAGACTTCTAGTGTGATGATACTAGTGGTAACGTAGCGTGATGATACTGGTGGTAACGTAGCATGATGATACTAGTGGTAACGTAGCGTGATGATACTAGTGGTAACGTAGCGTGATGATACTAGTGGTAACGTAGCGTGATGATACTAGTGGTAACGTAGCGTGAGATACTATGTACGTAGCGTGATGATACTAGTGGTAACGTAAGCGTGATGATACTAGTGGTAACGTAGCGTGATGATACTAGTGGTAACGTAGCGTGATGATACTAGTGGTAACTAGCATGATGATACTAGTGGTATCGTAGCGTGATGATACTAGTGGTAATGTAGCGTGATGATACTAGTGGTAAGGCTTCCATGGTTGGCCAAACTAAACTGCTACTAATATGAGCTCTAAGAAATGCCCTTCACAACATTCTCAGGGACACAGGGATGTTGACGGATGTGCTTGTCACATGGCCCCAAGATGCATCTCAAATATCAATAAACTCCTGTCTTTAGGGAGACTAGATGCTTGGCAACAGCAGGGAGAGGAAAAAGGCTGGAGCTTGTCATTGCTGAGAGTGTGTGCACTGTGCAGGGTGTGTCTCCTGAGAGTGTGTTGCTACAGACAAAATAACTTACACACTGCTCCAGAATCCAATGGCGGATAGCTTTACACCACTCCAGCCGACGCTTGGCATTGCGCATGGTGATCTTAGGCTTGTGTGTGGCTGCTCGACCATGGAAACCCATTTCATGAGGCACCTGATGAACAGTTATTGTGCTGACGTTGCTTCCAGGGGTAGTTTGGAACAAGATAATCAGTGTTGCAACCGAGGTCAGACGATTTTTACCCGCTGTGTGCTTCAGCACTCGGTGGTCCAGATCTGTGAGCTTGTGTGGCCTACCACTTAGCGGCTGTTGCTCCTAGACGTTTCCACTTCAAGATAACAGCACTTACAGTTGACCARGCCAGCTCTAGCAGGGCAGAAATTTGACTACTGACTTGTTGGAAAGGTGGCAACCTATGACGGTGTAACGTTGAAAGTCACTGAGCTCTTCAGTACGGGCCATTCTACTGCCAATGTTTGTTTGTAGAGATTGCATGGCTGTGTGCTCATTTTATACACCTGTCAGCATCAGGTGTGGCTGAAATATCCAAATCCACTCATTTGAAGGGGTGTCCTCATACGTTTGGCCATGTAGTGTAGATACTACTCTACAAACCAGGAGAATCGATGTGTGGATCCATTCATGCTCTTTCTGTGAAGGGTTTTTACGACCGGACAGGAGCAGTCAGGAGACAAGAATAATGGATACCGACAGACTGACGAAAGCCACTGATTGGGCACAGAGGGATAAACTAGGGACAGGCAGAAAGATGTTTTCCTCCACGGTGTGGACCAATCAGAGACAGGTAAACATGTGGCTCTCCTGCAGGCAGAATCGTGAACGTGGCATCCGTGATCATCTCTCGGTTTGCTTCTCCTTGCTCTTCTTTGTCTATTCTTCCCCAGTCCTGGAGGATGCAGGGGCCACAGGGGACGGCACGTCTCACATGTTCTAACAGGCCTGCCCCCGCTGGCTCCGCCAAGCACACCACTAGTTAGTACTTTCAATTTCCTGCCTCTGCTGGGGCTCCCTCCCAGGGTTACAGGGGTTCAGGGAGGAGCAGCACACTGGCCAACAGAAAAAACCTGGGTCATATTCATTAGGGCATTGTAGCAAAAACAAATTCAACAGAAAATGAAAACAAGACTGATTGGACTTAAGTTCAATAGGTTTTATATTTATTATTCTATTTGGTGTCCATTGAATACCCTGGGCTCTGTCTTGTCTTGAACTCTATGACCATACTTATTCCGAAGCGGTGTTGGATACCTCCCAAATCAGAACAACTTCATATCTAGGCTATATCAGATCATAGCTGCTAACATAGCTCTGATCATGTTCTTCTTATGCAACGCTGGCATCCAAAAACCAGCCACGATGGAAGAGGTTGCGTAACTCATAGCATTCTCCACAGCCGGGCTGAGAACACACCAACGTAGTATAGCAGTGGGACATGAACAGCATCACTTGTCATGTGGCTCCTTCCTTGCGGGTAGGAGCGTTGGGACAGTAACTGAAAGGTTGCTGGGTCGAATCCCCCTGAGCCGACAAGGTAAATATTTGTCATTCTGCCCCTGAGCAAGGCAGTTAACCCCCAAGAACAATTGCTCCCCGGGCACCATTGATGTTGATTAAGGCAGCCCCCCGCACCTCTCGGATTCAGAGGGGTTGGGTTAAATGCAGAAGACACATTTCAGCTGAATGCATTCAGTTGTACAACTGACTACATATCTCCCTTTCCTCTGAAGGCTCTGTTCCCTCCCTCCCTCCCTGCCTGCCTCCTGCTTCTGGGTGTTTATCACACTCCTGATCTGTTACCCTACCTGCCCTGCTCCTACCCTATATTTGACTGGCAACACTAACAGACCAAGAGCACAGGTGGCACATGGGGACAACTTACCAGAGGGAGTGGGGGGTGTAAGGGAGGGGGCGGTACTTTTGTTTTGGGAAAGATGCAGTCTTCTTCAACTCCGAAGACCGGGAGTGTTGGAGTCTGTTTCTATATTTCCTTGGTTATGCAAATATGTGTTTATTAGATGATATTGCTCAGTAGGGAATATAATATTGAATTTCTATATACATTTATGGTGTTTGCATTTATTTGGTTATGTGGCCTCTTATTATGGTCCTATAATTTGAATTAAAATATGGCAATTACGCCCTCTAGGCTCAATCAGTTGGAAGTACGGGGCTCAATCAGTTGGAAGTACGGGTGGGTTTGCCCAGATAGGTGCATATTGGGTATGTAAGTGCCTACTAGTTATGGAAAATGTTTGTGATACTGGGATGGCATACATTTTTTGAACCATATACGTTTTTACCCTGATCTTTCTTGTTTACCTGGAATATTGAAACCTTTGCCTTGCATTTATCATTTTGGATTCTACAAATAAAACGTGAAGTTTAATTCATCATGCCATCGATTTCATTTGGATTCTTGGGTTTTCTAAAATGAATTTTGGATGTGCGTCTCAAACGTGCAACTAGTTTTCCCACGGCTATTCGAAAGCCACCACATTTAAGTTAAAATGTCATGGATTTAGTGGAGTTCCACACTTTATAGATTTATCAAGTCACCTGGAGCAAATCAGCGCTGCCAACCAAAGAGACCGTGAGTACAGTACGGGTATAATTTTCAAGTTAAGCCACTTCTTTGTGATTGTTGGTTTGGAAATGTTTGACGCGTCTATTTTGGAAACATTGTCACAAGCTATTCAACTGTGAATGAGCCATCGGTGCGATGGGAAGCTGTTAAGCGCTATTGGAAATGCACTGTTGATATTGAAGTGTGGAACTGAAAATTGTGAATGAAAATGGCAGGCACCCATTCTGAAGCTCTGGTGGAAAAAAAAGTTGTAAAGGTGGATGGAAAGAAACAAAGAAAAATAATATAATTCCAGCATTGATGGATGGTGGCGAAAATGATGACGTCGTCAGTAGTAACGTTAATGTGTTCAATGGTTAATTGGCTGAGTTTATGGAACTGTATGTCTGATCATGCTGATTGGAATGAACAAAAATTATTGCTTTTCAAAAGAGTTTCTTGATCAAGTGGTGTTTTGGTTGCATGGTAAAGTGAAAAAGGATTCACACCTGCAAAGTGTCATTAGTTCAGATGAAAGTGTCTCTGTTGTATCAGAAAGTGCAACCAAGTCGGGAAAAAAATCTGAATTGCAAAGTGCCATTGTTCCACATGACAGTGCATCTGCTGTATCAAAAAAGTTGCATGCATCCAGCACAAGGTCAAGTGATCCGGTGCTAGAATTAAAGCACAGTCTGAGAATGCTGCTTTGAAAGCTAAATATGCAGTTTTGGAAAATAATGTCCTTGATATGGAAGAAACACAAATAAAGGCAAATAGTTAATTTGTGGAAATCGAAGTTGAGCTGGCTGCATCAGCTGCCAAAATGCAAGTCTAAGAGGAATGTGAAAAATCCTCTTGCACAGGCAAGGAAAAGTTCAATTGATGACAAAAGAAACTGGGCCGATGCTGAACACAAAGCCTGATGCATCCCTTCAACATCACAAGCAATGGGTGACAAAAGAAACTGGAATAAACTTGACCACCGCATCTGAGGCATTAATGCAAATTATGGCACAAAACCCTGCACCAACACCTACTGAGGAGGGTCATGAATCGGAAGCTACACACTTACAGCTTAGTCTCCCAGATCTGGAATAGTAGATTCGCTACTTTGTTCCACGCACAGCGGGCTTACCTGTTCCCCCTGGCCGAGATGAGCGAGGCTGAAAAGACGGGCTACATGGCCTACTCTTCCTAGTATCCTGATGGCTAATGTCYAATCGCTGGACATTTTTTACTTTGAACTTAGCAAGGCTTCAATCACAGCAGGATACCAGGGAATGCTGTGTCTTTGTTTTTACTGAGACGTGGCTTACACTCGTCTGCCAGACAGCTTCTCCATATTCCGAATAGATCGAACAGTGGCTTCTGGTAAGAGTCGGGCGGTTGGGGGATGTTTCCTCAAACAATTCCTGGTGTACCAAAGTTGAAAACATTGCAAGCTCCTGTTCACCTGACCTGGAGTTTCTGACGATAAAATGCCGACCCCACTATATGCAGAGAGAATTCACATGTGTTATTATCACAGCTGTGTACATACCGCCACAAGCAAACACCAAGGGTGGCACTCAGTGAATTGTACAAGAATATTAGAAGAATCGTCTCAACCAGAAGCAGTCTTTATTGTCGAGGGTGACTTTAACCAAGCCCATCTAAAACATGTATCCTGCCCCACAAGAGGATCCGGCGTGCTTGACCATGTATACACAAACATCTGTGACACGTACAAATCCATCCTCCGGCCCCACTTCAGACAATCAGATCACGGTCCTATTTAGCAACATTTTAAATTGTGTTTTGTATAGTATAAAAAGTAGAGACTCAGGGCTAGAAAATGTTATATTATACACTACAGTTGAGGAACAATGGGAAAGTAATTCTGCTTTTAAAGTTGATAAACTTGTAACCCCACGTTTGAGAAAATGGCCTGTGAATATTTTGGTACACCTACTGGTGAGCTCTTCTTTGTCTACAGCCATTCAGCATCGTTGACACCCTCTTAAGCCTTAGCCCCATCCATCTCTTTAAGGATTAACAGTGTAGTAAACAACCAAAGATTTCAAGACTAAAAGTGATGAAAGTAGTAGTAAAAATGCACTTTATCTAGTCCTTGGCCTATATCCACTGCTTAATTTGTAAATCGGTAGGTGCCGGAACAAAAAAAGTGAGCGTGAGAGGAAGGTGACCTGGAGAGCTCTGAGGTACCAGAACATCACCTTTATAGTAAAGCATTGTATGCATATCATCGCATTTGTATAGTGGTCTAGACTATAGCAGTAGAGCAGAGGGGCTTGCAGAATTTCTTTTGTAGCCTAGGGTGCAGGACAAATTGGGCCTTTTTATAAACGCATTTCATGCAATTCTATGTAATTTTACATGACTGGAGACTTTAGTAGAATCTCTTTTAATACCGCACAAATGATTGAAATGTCAGGCTACTTTGACACTGACAAACTGAGAATAAAAAAAATAAAAACTTGTCTTTAATCTATCAATAGCCTAGGTGTGTGTGTGTGGAGGAGACACCAATTTTATACAATATGAGGAGGAAATTGTAGTCTTAAGCTTAGTCCTAAACTTTCCAGTTTCAATGACTCACYCAATGATGCGCAGCTCACTCACCTGCGATGGCCGATGCGCTCGTGGCAAAAGCCTCTCGCTCTCATTTCAGTTTGTAAAAACAATGCTGTTCGCTCAATAGGCCTATTTGTAAGTTGATAAAATAGTTGCATAGCCTACAGACAGATATGTATTTTTGTTTCAGCAGGGGCCATTTGCTTTCCAACCTGTACTATCCCACGATTGTATTTGAAATATTGCGAAAGRCCTGTTTTGGCTGCATGCTGTTCACTGACATTTACCACTCGTTCCCAAATGTAGGCTCTGGAGAGATGGTAGTTGCAGGCTCAAGTCTATCAGAGCTGAGCGAGGGAAAGAGCTCATAGAAAGTGAATCTAATTCTGGTTCTGAGACATACAGGCATGCTTTTCTCTCACACCACAGTAACTGCTATGAGTTGGTCTCCAGGCTACAATGTTGCTCAAATCATATACCCGGACTTACCCAACCCGAATCAATTCTTAGAATATCAGGCGCGGGCTGAACATCTACGTTTCACAATTACGTTTTTTTTAGGGGGCAGGATAATTACAGAGGTGGAAACTCAAATTAACACTAGTTGCTTTTATTTGAATATTTACATTGCAAACAGTGAACATTTATGTTTCATACCACGTGAGGTACCGGATTCTCGCAAATAGGTTCCGGAACGAAACAGTCCAAAACTGAGAACTGCCTATATCCTAAAAAAACAAGCTCCGACTGGGGAAAAATAGATTTGAACGGTCATCCAACTCAGAATTCCAACTCGAGAAATCAGGCTTCTTTCTAGAGCTCCGACTTTTCCGACCTGAAGATCACTGACGTCATGCTTTGAGCTCGTATTTTTTCAGAGTTCCCAGTTGTTTTCAACGCAGCAATACTACCATGGAGGAAGCTAAAGCTAACAACTAGGTTCAATGTTAGCTAGCTAGCTAACATTAGGCTATATCTAGCAATACAAATGGGTTTCTGAGATACTAATAGTATTACTACACAGATCAAACAAGTAATGTTAGCTAGCGAGCCAGCCAGCTAATGTTAGCGAGCTAGCTAACAGTATCCTTTAACTTGCAATGAAAACAACTTTCTTACAAATTAGAAACGTATAATATCTGAAAATGTAGTGAGACTCTTACCCGTATGCATGGATGAACGCTTCTCTCCCTCTGTCATGGATGCCATGGTTGCCCTTAGTTTGAAGATGTAATCCGGAGTGAGGTATTTTACACAACAGCCTTCGTTGTGTTCTCTTTTTGGACTCTCTCCGCATTTTGGCAATCTCGCTGCTTCCACCGGGCATTCCACTGATTTCAAAACGGTCAACTTCTTCCGTGACAACGACACCGTTTCTTCGCCACCATTGTCATCAAAAGACTCTACAATGTCTGGTTCAATGACATTTTTTTAATCTAAATCAGGGATTTCCTTATTCCTCTAATTCATTTTCAGAGTCAGTGTCAGCATGGCACGATCATCATCCAACTTTTTCCCACTGATCTTTGTTGATAGCGCTACTAACTTCAGGGCAGCAATGTTGAGAGAAGTAGCAAAACTTTCAGTTATTCATGGCATCTTAAAAAAAAAAAAATTAAAAGCTGCAGTAGAAAGGATTATCCACACAAACTGAGCATCTCATGTTATAGACAGAGGCACGCTAAATGGCAGACCAATCCGAATTCATCTCTCGGCATGTCCAGCTCACCCATTATCTCAGCCAATCATGGCTAGTGGCTAAACCAACTAGGCAAAAAATTTAACAATTGTATTCGTATTTACAGATGGCATACAAGTTTGTTATTAAGGCACATGAAAGTTCACATGTTCCAGAAGGCATTACTGAAGAAAAAAAAACATTTTGAAAGGGGAAAAAAGTTCAAATGCTACTCCTGTGAAATAGTGAGGTGCGACATACGCCGAGGTTATTGAAACGGGTCAAATACAGTGCATTCAGAATGTAGTCAGACCCTTTCCCCTTTTCCATTTTTTTTTTACATTACAGCCTAATTCTAAAAATGCATTAATTGAATTGTTTTCCTCATCAATCTACACACAATACCCCATAATGATAAAGTGAAAACCAAACTTGTTTTTGCGTGGATTCCTCATCTCGGTTAACTTTTAACAGCTAGGACCGCTATTTCTTGACCCGGAATCCCGTTTAACAGACAGGTTGAAGCCTGCTTGACAGAGATGCTAAGCTGTTAGCCATCAAGCTAATTAATTTGGTACCAGATGAGTTTTGCAATGGAGCCCTCTTTGTCTGGAGAAATAAATGAACAGTTCCAGTGCTGTAGGAGCTGTATCTACTACGCTTTGTTTCGGGACAAACCGGATCACTCAGAGTTCCAATGCAATTGTTTACTTGCCAGGGATTATAGGCTTGAGGTGGCTTTCTTGATCACGCAGGTCGCCAGCCTACGTAAGAAACTGGGGAAAACACAGAGTGGAATGTTTACATTTTATACGCCGGTGGCTGGACGGCGTTCACGCTTGTTGGATGCATCTCCTCCTTGTTATCCGACTGGCCGGTGTTGCCCGGAGCTCCCCCATCTGATAGCGGAGTCGAAGGAGCACAGCAAGAGGAGCAAGGCAATCAATGATGGTCGCGTGTCACGAGCCGTGGAAGCCAAAGACAGCGGCCTCCCACAAAGCAGTCTACACTCCCAACGAGAGGCCCGGGGCGGATACAAACAACGAATAGTTTAGACGTCCTGGAGCCTGATCTTCCTGCACCTTCGTCGCTGGGGGTGCCGGTGTCTGCGGCCGCAGTGCCTACTACTACGATTTCGAAGTTSACGTCGGCAACCTTCCATCCCTACTCTGGATCAAGCAGGGCTTCTCCATCTGTTGGAGGCCTGCACCAGGCGCCGGGAGCAACGGGCTCAAGTTATCCTGCTTCTTGCCTATCCATAAAGGGTTCTCCAAATCCTGTGAAGCGTGGGAGTGGGTGGATTTCCTCGTCATTCTCGCCAGATATGATTTTGGGTAGTTCCCTGATAAGAAATGTGACCATTCCTGGTGCAAAAACAACGTCCTACCCCGGAGCTCGAGTAAAATACATTACTAAGCTGCTCCCAAATGCACTACGTCAGGACATTGAAATCGATTCTATCGTAGTCCATGTGGGTTTAAATTACATTATGAAGGGCAGCTCTGAACAGTTGAAACTGGATTTTAAAGAGTCTGCTAGACACTAACAAAATAACCCTCATATCTGGCCCTGTGCCCCCTCTGAATCGTGGCATTGAACGCTTTAGCAGGATTCTCTCTCTTCACAAATGGCTACGTGATTATTGCAGCTCAATGGGTGTAACCTTTGTTGACAATTTTGATAACTTTCGGAAACAAAATTTTTTATAAGGAGGATGGGATCCATCTAAATAATTTGGGTTCCTGGACCCTTTCACAGCATCATAAGGCTGTGTTGAGACAATGACTTATCAATGACCCAAGCCCAGCTCAGCTAATCCCTACCATTGTGACGCAGAGTTGTCATAATGCTTCAGCAAATGTACATTACCAGGGGCGTTGGTAGACACAATGTAAGTGACCTAATTAATGTCTCTCTTAACTGTCCTGAATGCCTCTGCTGATCCTACAGCTATTGTATGCAGTAATCATGTGCCTATGATTTATACTGCTGGCACTGAGCCGGTGTGCCCTAGGAGGAAGTTCACTGTTTGCAGTTCACCCTGCACTAACATAAATAACAGGAGCTTATCTACTTCTGCTGAGCTTCCCAGTAAAGCAATAAAAATAAGTAAGCATCCCAGAAGAAAAGTGATCAAAATAGCCCAAGTTAACATGTGTAGCTTAAGAAACAAGGTTCATGAAATCAATAATTTGCTAGTAAAAGATGACATTCTGAAACACACTTAGATAATACCTTTGATGATACAGTGGTAGCAATACAAGGTTATAACCTTTACAAAAAATATATAAATGCCAATGGTGGAGGTGTTGCTGTTTATATTCAGAACCAAATTCCTGTAAAGATTAGAGAGGATCTCATGTTAAATACTGCCTCTCCTAAAGCCCATTCTGGTGGGAAGCTGCTATAGACCACCAAGTGTTAACACTCAGTATCTGGATAACATGTGTGAAATGCTTGATAATGTATGTGAAATCAACAGAGGTATATTTTCTGGATGATTTTAAATATTGACTGGCTTTTATCAAGCTGCCCACTCAAGAAAAAGATTCAAACTGTAACCAGTGCCTGCAACCTGGTTCAGGATATCAGTCAACCTACCAGGGAAGTTACAAACAGCACAGGGATGAAATCATCAACATGTATTGATCACATCTTTACTAAGGCTGCAGAAATTTGCTTGAAAGCAGAATCCAGATCCATCGGATGTAGTGAGCACAATATAGTAGCCATATCTAGGAAAACCAGATTTCCAAATGCTGGGCCTAATATAGTGTATATGAGGTAATACAATAACTTTTATAGTGATTCCTATGTTATTGATGTAAAGAATATTTGCCTGCAACAAAAGCTGACACTACACAGCCAAGTATATATTGCAATTTTGAATTCCTTAAAGTGAGTGTGGAAGAGGTGAAAAAATGAATGTCTACTGTTGTGATGTTAGTACCATTAATGCAATGACGATTATTTTATCAAATAAACCACGTTACATACCACGTTCAATTATTACGCGATTAAATAGAGGTCTACCAATGGTCGTTTGATAGGGARATGTTCTTCTTTTCTCATCTTCGGTCGAGTTTACTAGACTATTTTACATATACAGCTGCAGACTGTGAATGTGTAGTCTTTATCTTCTTCACTCATCGAGAGTTCCTAACCATTTGTAACGTATTCAGCTCGTGCTGCACGTAACTGGTCTGGTAGAGTCTAACCATTTGCAACATCCGGCTTACACCGTATTCTGCTTGGTCTAATGTGAAAGGGGTTTTATGCACTCTGGCAAAAGGGGGCGTTCCATGACGCCGACATAATGTCTGTGCTCACGTGGGTGTGGTCACTGACTGGGTAAAACATTTATATGAAAAACAATTCTCATTTAGAAGGCTAACATCACATTTCATCTTATCACAAATAGTTTCATATTTAATCATATAAGTTAAACAACATAGATGTAAACCTGACAACTTGGAAATGTACACTTTCAGAGATAGTTATGTTGTTCTACCGTCTTTAATGACATCACAAAATCGAAATGAATTCGACAGAGTTGTTATTTAAATACCCACGGACCATTCCAAATGTTTGGATTTGTCATGTTTTGTCATTGATTATCATGTCTTGTCCCTGTGCTTCCCTCTGCTGGTCTTATTAGGTTCTTTCTCTTTCTCTCTCTCTCTCCTCCTCCCTCTCTCCCTCTCCCGCTCTCTCTCTCTCTATCGTTCCGTTCCTGCTCCCAGCTGTTTCTCATTCTCCTAACGACCTCGTTTACTCTTTCACACCTGTCCCCTATTTTGCCCTCTGATTAGAGTCCCTATTTCTCCCTCTGTTTTCCGCTTCTGCCAACTACATGACCCTTAAGCACGCTGTAATCCTAAACCCTAGCCTAAAGGGCGCACCTATTTTCAAGGTACGGAAGATCTTGGACATGCGTTCTCGGGGACGTGGCCACCAGTACTTAGTGGATTTGGAGGGTTACGGTCCTGAGGAGAGGAGTTAGGGTTCCATCCGGGACGTTCTGGACGCTGCGTTGATTGATGAATTCCTTCGTTGCCGCCAGGGTTTCCTCCTCGAGTGCGCCAGGAGGCGCTCGGTGAGTGGGGGGTACTGTCATGTTTTTCATTGATTATCATGTCTTGTCCCTGTGCTTCCCTCTGCTGGTCTTATTAGGTTCTTTCTCTTTCTCTCTCTCTCTCCTCCCCCTCTCTCCCTCTCCCGCTCTCTCTCTCTCTATCGTCCGTTCCTGCTCCCAGCTGTTTCTCATTCTCCTAACGACCTCGTTTACTCTTTCACACTGTCCCCTATTTTGCCCTCTGATTAGAGTCCCTATTTCTCCCTCTGTTTTCCGCTTCTGTCCTTGTCGGATTCTTGTTTGATGTTTGCTGTTCCTGTGTCCTTGTCCGCCCTGTCGTGTTCTTTGCCTTCTTCAGATGCTGCGTGTGAGCAGGTGTCTATGTCAGCTACGGCCAGTGCCTTCCTGAAGCGACCTGCAGTCAGTGGTCGCGTCTCCAGTCGTTCCTCTCTATTGACGAGAGGATTTCAGTTTCCTGTTTTATGGTACCATTGAGAATATCCAGGAGAATCATTATTTGTTTAATACTGGAATAAAGACTCTGTTACTATTACGGCGCTTTTGGGTCCTCATTCACCAGCATAAACA
>NC_036849.1:20606023-20609343 GCF_002910315.2 Salvelinus sp. IW2-2015
TTCGCTTTCTGTCACTTTTGTGCGGATCTCGTTGGTTTTGATGTTGCTGTTCCTGTGTCCTTGTTCCGCCCTGTCGTGTTCTTTGCCTTCTTCAGATGCTGCGTGTGAGCAGGTGTCTATGTCAGCTACGGCCAGTGCCTTCCTGAAGCGACCTGCAGTCAGTGGTCGCGTCTCCAGTCGTTCCTCTCTATTGACGAGAGGATTTCAGTTTCCTGTTTTGGATTTTACCATTGAGAATATCCAGGAAATCATTATTTTTTAATACTGGAATAAAGAACTCTGTTACTATTACGTCGCTTTTGGGTCCTCATTCACCAGCATAGACATAAGATCGACCAAGTGGACCAGCGACTACGGATTCTCTCAACACTGCAGTCAAGTTCCAGGGAGCCATGCTCGGCAGACACGAGCAGGAATTGTCTGCTGCTCGTCATGCCGTTGAGACCCTGGCCATCAGGTCTCCGAGCCTGTCAGGACAGTTTCAGAGTCTTCGTCTCGTGCCACCAGCTACTTCCTGGTCTTCCGAGTCTCCGGGACCTAGGGTTAATAACCACCCATGTTACTCTGGGCAGCCCCACTGAGTGTGCGCTCCTTTCTCACCCAGTGTGATATTGTTCTCTCTCCAGCCCAACACATACTCAAGAGAGAGGAGCTCGGATCGCTTACGTCATATCACTCCTTACTGGCTGGGCTCGGGCGGGAGGGGCACAGCGATCTTGGGAGGAGGCTGAGTGTTCTAACGGTTATCAGAACTTAAGAGAGAGAGTGATACGGTTTTTTGATCGTTCAGTTTTTGGGAGGAGGCTTCCAGGCCCGTGCCTTCCTATGTCAAGGTGATCATCCATAACGGATTACTCTATAGAGTTTCGCACTCTGGCTGCATCCAGTGACTGGAACGAGCCCGCGTTGCTCTCGTTTTCTGGAGGGACTCCACGCTGAGGTTAAGGATGAGACTCTCCCGGGAGGTTCCTTCCAGCGTGGACTCTTGATTGCACTCGCATCCGCATGAACGACGGTAGATCTTCGTCCGAGGCTCGTGAAAGGAGGCTCGCGTATTACGGTGTTTCCCCTCTCCGCATCTCTCAACCATCTCCCCTGCCCACCGGCTCAGAGACTGGCGCCATGCAGCTGGGAGGTATTCGCATCTCGAACTAAGGAGAGGAACGGAGAATCACCACCGCCTTCTGCCTCTATTGCGGTTCTGCTGGACATTTTGTCATGTCAGTCCCGTAAAGGCCAGAGCTCATCAGTAAGCGGAGGGCTACTGTGAGCGCTACTACTCAGGTCTCTTCATGAGATCCTGTACTACCTTGTCGGTCCATCTACGCTGGACGGTTCGGCTGTCCTCAGTGCCTTGATTAGACTCTGGGGCTGAGGGTTTGTTTTATGGACGAAGCATGGCTCGGAAACATTGCATCCTCTAACTAGTTGGGTTGCCGCCCGCATTCGGTCCTTAGATAGATGTAGTCTTCTCCCCAGCTATTCAGATGTGAGACACTACCTTTACCCTCACAGTATCTGGTAACCACAGTGAGACTATTTCCTTTTTTGATTTTTCGTTTCACCTTTTACACCTGTTGTTTTGGGTCATCCCTGCGCTAGTGATGTCATAATCCTGTCTAAATTGGTCTAGTAGATTCTATCCTATCCTGGCGTTTCTGTCTGTGAAGTGTTTAATGTCTGCTATCCCTCCTGTGTCTTCTGTCCTCTACTCCAGGAGAGACTGGTGATTTGACAGGAGTGCGTGTGAGGTGCTCGTTGAATATCTATGATTGGCGCACGGTCTGCAGGGATTACAGAAATACTGTTTCATTATCCAATATTGGATGTTACAGTACTACAAAATAATTATCTCTGTTGTAAAAGGGATTTTTTTACTTCCATTTCTGCAGAGTGGGAGAGAAAGTTCCTGCAAGGTATTTATGACCGTCATAAAATGGTCAACTTCCACCCCCTCCTCTCTGGTGGGAGAGAGAGGGGCTCTCTCTGATCCTCACACAGGAGGGAAGGTCATGACACTATCAACCAACGGCGTCTGACAACTTGGATGGAAAATTATTGAGGATAATAGCGGACGATATTGCCACTCCTATTTGCCATATTTTCAATTTAAGCCTACTAGAAAGTGTGAACCCCAGGCTTGGAGGGAAGCAAAAGTCATTCCACTACCTAAGAATAGTAACGCCCCTTTTACTGGCTCAAAGAGCTGACCAATCAGCCTGTTACCAACCCTTAAAGTTTTGGGAAAAAATGTTTGATCAGATACAATGCTATTTTACAGTAAACAAATTGACAACAGACTTTCAGCACGCTGATCGGGAAGGACATTCAACAAGCACAGGTCACTTACACAAATGACTGATGATTGGTTAGGAGAAATTGATGATAAAAATATTGTGCGGGCTGTTATGCTTCGGTGCGGCTTTTGACAATCATAGTCTGCTGCTGGAAAAACGTATGTGTTGACTACACCCCTTGCTATATTGTGGATAAAGAGTTACCTGTCTAACATAACACAGAGGGTGTTCTTCAATGGAAGCCTCTCCAACATAATCCTGGTAGAATCAGGAATTCCCCAGGGCAGCTGTCTAGGCCCATTACTTGTTTCAATCTTTACTAATGACATGCCACAGGCTTTCCAGTGTGTCTATGTATGCGGATGACTCAACACTATACATGTCAGCTACTACAGTGACTGAAATGACTGCAACACTTAACTTCTTATGGGCAGGTGGGACGGTAGCGTCCCACCTGGCCAACATCCGGTGAAATTGCAGAGCACGAAATTCAAACTATAGAATTATAAATATTTAACTTTCATAAATTCACAGGTGTAATACATCAAAATAAAGCTTAACTTCTTGTTAATCCGGCCGCTGTGTCAGATTTCAAAAAGGCTTTACGCTGAAAGCACACCATGCGATTATCTGAGGACAGCGTTTTTTTTCTTCGGTAAAGACAATGACGATTCTCCATCTTAAATTGTATAGTTTTATTACGTATTAGGGTACCTAAGGTTTTTTTGACTTGTTTCGAAAAGTTTATTAGTAATGTTTGGGATTCATTTTGTATGCAGTTTGATGGAGGAAAACTGGATGGATTATTGACTGAAGCGTGCCAGCTAAAATGAGTTTTTATGGATATCAAAAGGACATTATCGAAAAAAGGACCATTTGTGATGTATCTGGGACCTTTTGGAGTGCCAACAGAAGAGATCATCAAAGGTAAGGCATTTATTTTATCGCTATTTCATGCTTTCGTGGCGCAACCTGCCTGGTTTGAAATATGTTTTTCATGCTTTTGTATGCGCGTGCTGTACT
>NC_036849.1:20609368-20702416 GCF_002910315.2 Salvelinus sp. IW2-2015
AAAATTAGACCAATGTCAATACCCTCACAAATTCAAGTAGTGATTGAAGTCAATCTCTCCTCCACTTTGAGCCAGGAGA
The DNA here is from genome assembly GCF_002910315.2 of Salvelinus sp. IW2-2015. Lineage (NCBI taxonomy): Eukaryota > Metazoa > Chordata > Actinopteri > Salmoniformes > Salmonidae > Salvelinus > Salvelinus sp. IW2-2015. The sequence continues at coordinate 20,609,448 of NC_036849.1, forward strand.
GATTGACATGCATATTATTAATATTAGCTCTCTGTATACATCCAAGGGCCAGCCCTGCTGCCTTGTTCTGAGACAAAAGCAATTTCCTAAGTGACTTTTTGTGGCACCTGACCATGATGAACAGATCCTGTAGGACCTGCCTTGTTGATAGTGCTGTATGAAGGCAGAGAAGAGCTTTATTATGGACCAAACTTCTCCCCATCTTTAGCTACTGTTGTATTATGTTTTGACCATGATAGTTTACAATCCAGCAGTTTAGTCACCTCACTTTGCCTCAATTTCCACATGATTTAGTTAGTGAATGATTTGTCCCAAATACAATGGCTTTAAATTTTTGAAATATTTAGGACTAATTTATTCCTGCCATCCACTCTGAAACTAACTGCAACTCTTTGTTAACCTCTCTTGGGGTAGGGGGCAGTATTTTCACGTCCGGATGAAAAGCGTGCCCAAAGTAAACTGCCTGTTACTCAGGCCCAGAAGTGAGGATATGCATATACTTGGTAGATTTGGATAGAAAAATCTCTAAAGTTTCTAAAACTGTAACAATATGTATGTGAGTATAACAGAACTTGATATGGCAGGCGAACCCCAAGGACAAACCATCCCCCCAAAACAAAAATTACGGCCTACCACTGTTTTCAATGCTGTCACTTTTATTACAAGGCGAAATCCTCCCAGATTGCAGTTCCTAGGGCTTCCACTAGATGTAAACAGTCTTTAGAAAAAGTTTCATGCTGGTTTTTGGAAAAAATGAGCCAGAAATTTTAGTTTTTCTAGGTGGCTCCCATCTTGGCTGTAGTGTTCCATGCGCTTGGAAGACAGCGCATTCTTTGGGTTTTTTCTTCGGTAAAGACAATGACGATTCTCCATCTTAAATTGTATTAGTTTATTACGTATTAGGGTACCTAAGGTTTTTTTGACTTGTTTCGAAAAGTTTATTAGTAATGTTTGGGATCATTTTGTATGCAGTTTGATGGAGGAAAACTGGATGGATTATTGACTGAAGCGTGCCAGCTAAAATGAGTTTTTATGATATCAGAAGGACATTATCGAACAAAAGGACCATTTGTGATGTATCTGGGACCTTTGGAGTGCCAACAGAAGAAGATCATCAAAGGTAAGGCATTTATTTTATGCTGTATTTCATGCTTTCGTGGCGCACCTGCCTGGTTGAAATATGTTTTTCATGCTTTTGTATGCGCGTGCTGTCCTCAGATAATCGCATGGTGTGCTTTCAGCGTAAAGCCTTTTGAAATCTGACACAGCGGCCGGATTAACAAGAAGTTAAGCTTATTTGATGTATTACACACTCTCTCCGTTTTTTGAACTACTGGCGCACAGCTCGGACACCCATACATACCCCACAAGACATGCCACAAGAGGTCTCTTCACAGTCCCCAAGTCCAGAACAGACTATGGAAGGTGCACAGTACTACATAGAGCCATGATTACATGGAACTCTATACCACATCAAGTAACTGATGCAAGTACTAAAATTAGATTTAAAAAACAAAAAAAATACCCCTTATGGAACAGCGGGGACTGTGAAGCCACACAGACATACACATCCACACACGATAACATATGCACTATACACACATGGATTTTTGTACTGTAGATTTGAGGTATTGGTGGAGTAGGGGCCTGAAGACACACAGTGTGTTATGAAATCTGTGAATGTATTATAATGTATTTAAAAGTGAATAAACTGCCTTAATTTTGCTGGACCCCAGGAAGAGTAGTTGGGGATCCATAATAAATACAAAACAGTTTTTTAGACATGTTTGAAAATGCATTAAAATAAAAAACAGATACCTTATGTAAATAAGTATTCAGACACTTTGCTATAAGACTCGAAATAGAGCTCAGGTGCGTCCGTTTCCATTGATCATCCTTGAGATAATTTCACAACTTGACTGGAGTCCATCTGCTCAAATACCTCAAATCTACAGTACAAAAATCCATGTGTGTATAGTGCATATGTTATCGTGTGTGGATGTGTATGTCTGTGTGGCTTCACAGTCCCCGCTGTTCCATAAGGGGTATTTTTTTGTTTTTTAAATCTAATTTTAGTACTTGCATCAGTTACTTGATGTGGTATAGAGTTCCATGTAATCATGGCTCTATGTAGTACTGTGCGCCTTCCATAGTCTGTTCTGGACTTGGGGACTGTGAAGAGACCTCTGGGGGCATGTCTTGTGGGGTATGTATGGGTGTCCGAGCTGTGCGCCAGTAGTTCAAATAGACATGTCAATACCTCTCACAAATTCAAGTAGTGATGAAGTCAATCTCTCCTCCACTTTGAGCCAGGAGAGATTGACATGCATRTTATTAATATTAGCTCTCTGTATACATCCAAGGGCCAGCCCTGCTGCCYTGTTCTGAGACAAAAGCAATTTTCCTAAGTGACTTTTTGTGGCACCTGACCATGACTGAACAGATCCTGTAGGACCTGCCTTGTTGATAGTGCTGTTATGAAGGCAGAGAAGMGCTTTATTATGGACAAACTTCTCCCCATCTTAGCTACTGTTGTATTATGTTTTGACCATGATAGTTTACAATCCAGCAGTTTAGTCACCTCACTTTGCTCAATTTCCACATGATTTAGTTAGTGAATGATTTGTCCCAAATACAATGCTTTWMATTTTWGAAATATTTAGGACTAATTTATTCCTTGCCATCCACTCTGAAACTAACTGCAACTCTTTGTTAACCTCTCTTGGGTAGGGGGCAGTATTTTCACGTCCGGATGAAAAGCGTGCCCAAAGTAAACTGCCTGTTACTCAGGCCCAGAAGYGAGGATATGCATATACTTGGTAGATTTGGATAGAAAAATCTCTAAAGTTTCTAAAACTGTTAACAATATGTATGTGAGTATAACAGAACTGATATGGCAGGCGAAACCCCAAGGACAAACCATCCCCCCCAAAACAAAATTCGGCCTACCACTGTTTTCAATGCTGTCACTTTTATTACAAGGCGAAATCCTCCCAGATTGCAGTTCCTAGGGCTTCCACTAGATGTAAACAGTCTTTAGAAAAAGTTTCATGCTGGTTTTTGGAAAAATGAGCCACAAATTTTTGTTTTTCTAGGTGGCTCCCATCTTGGCTGTAGTGTTTCCATGCGCTTGGAAGACAGCGCATTCTTTGGTTTTTTTCTTCGGTAAAGACAATGACGATTCTCCATCWTAAATTGTATAGTTTATTTACGTATTAGGGTACCTAAGGTTTGTTTGACTTGTTTGGAAAAGTTTATTAGTAATGTTTGGGATTCATTTTGTATGCATTTTGATGGAGGAAAACTGGATGGATTATTGACTGAAGCGTGCCAGCTAAAATGAGTTTTTATGGATATMAAGAAGGACATTATCGAACAAAAGGACCATTTGTGATGTATCTGGGACCTTTTGGAGTGCCAACAGAAGAAGATCTTCAAAGTTAAGGCTTTTATTATATCGCAACCTGCCTGGTTGAAAAATATTTTTCATGCTTTTGTATGCGGGGCGCTGTCCTCAGATAATCGCATGGTGTGCTTTCACCGTAAAGCCTTTTTGAAATCTAACACAGCTTCTGGATTAACAAGAAGTTAAGCTTAATTTTGATGTATGACACTTGTATTTTCATGAATGTTAAATATTTATATTTCTGTAATTTGAATTTCGYGCTCTGCAATTTCACCGGATTTTGTCGAGGTGGGTCGCTAGTGGAACGCCTGCGCCAGAAAGGTTAACTTGGGTCTGGACATTAGCGAGTAATATACTCGGAAGCGGTGGGTGGTGTGCACGCATCCGAAGCCTCACTAGAAGACCGCTACAACACCCTCTCCTCCGGCGGTTGTTTTGGGTCAGCCTCTAGAATCCGTTTGAATGCCTTGGGAGATGCAGACAAAGGATCTGCTTTGGGAAAGTCGTATCCCTGGTCGTAGTGCTGGTTGTGCTGGTAATTTKACGTCTCTCTGATATCCAATAGTTCTGCAGAGCCATCCAAGACAATTCAGGTGCTTTCACTCGACCAGGTGCTTTCACTCTCTGATGCTGCCAGCCCAGATGGCATCCCTGGCCGCTCCTCAGAGTGTGTCCTAACCAGCTGGTGGACGTCTTCTCAGACATCTTCAACCTGTCCTTGGCTGTAGTCCCCACCTGCTCTAAGGAGACCACCATTGTCCCAGTGCCCAAGAAAAACCAGGTGACATGCCAAAATGACTATTGCCCTGTCGCGCTCACCTTGGTCATCAAGAAGTGCTTTGAGAGGCTGATCATGGCCCACATCAAGGCCAGCATGCCAGGCACACTGGGCCCATGCCAATTTCCCTACCGCTCCAACAGTTCCATGGAAGATTCYATTTCCATTGCTATTCACATGGCCATAACACATCTGGACAAGAGGAACACCTATGTGAGAGTGCTGTTCATTAACTACAGTTCAGAATTCAACACTATTGTTCCAGCCAAGCTCGACACAAAGCTCAGTGCCCTTGGTCTGGACACCACCTCTGCAACTGAATCCTGGTCTTCCTGACGGGTAGACCACATGCTGAAAGGATTGGCAACAACACCTCCACACTGACTCTTAACACAAGGGCCCCCCAGGGGTGTGTCCTCAGTTCTCTGCTGTACTCAACAACTGCGTGGCTTTGCACGACACCAACTCCATCATCAAGTTTGCTGATGACATCACAGTTATAGGGGGGTGATAACCACCAATGACGAGTCAGCCTATAGGGAGGAGGTAAGTGAACTGGCATTGTGGTATCATGACAACAACCTCCACCTCAACGTCAGCAAAACAAAGGAGTTGATTGTTGACTTCAGAAAGCAGAGAGGAAGCATGCCCCGATACACATCAACGGGACTGCAGTAGAGAGACTCACAAGTTTTAAGTTCTTCTGGGTCCACATCACTGAGGACTTGTCATGGACCAACAACACCACCACTCTTGAGAGTGCATCAGTGTCTACTTCCTAAGGCGGCTGAAGAAATGTAACATGCCTCCCCGGGTCCTCTCCAAATACTACTGCTGCACGAAGGAGAGTGTCCTGACCGGTTGTATCGCAGCCTGGTATGGGAATTGCTTCATCCACGACCTCAAGGCCTTACAGCGGGTGGTGAAGACGGCCTAGTACATCACTGGGACCATGCTCCCATCTACTCAAAACGGTGCCTGAGGAAGGCATGCAGTACTATCAAGGACCCCACACACCCCAGCCAGGAGCTGTTCTCTCCCTTCACGTTAGGTAGATGGTATCAGAGTTTGAGGTCTGATAGCAACAGGCTGAGAGACAGTGTCTATCTACAAGCCATCAGACTGATGAACACTTGAACTGAACTGACCACCTTCTCTGATTCTCCGCACTTTAGCACACATGCACTCACACACCACAACTGCTGCTACCAGACTCTTATTATACTGCTCATTTTATACACTGCCCCCACCCCTTCCCCAATACAAATATCAATATTGTACTATAAATTGTGCCTTCCTGTATTATTACTTACGCTCAACTGTGTGATAACGCTCTCGGTAGCCGATGTGAACAAAACCTTTAAAAAGGTCAACATTCAAAGCCGCTGGCCAGACGGATTACCAGGTGTGCTCAAAGCATGCGCGAACCAACTGTCAAGTGTCTTCACTGACATTTTCAACCTCTCCCTGACCGAATCTGTAATACCTACATGTTTCAAGCAGACCACCACAGTCCCTGTGCCCAAGGAAGCAAAGGTAACCTGCCTAAATGATTACCGCCCCGTAGCACTCACGTTGGTAGCCATAAAGTGCTTTGAAAGGCTGGTCATGGCTCACATCAACAAATCAAATCAAATCAAGTTTATTTTATATAGCCCTTCGTACATCAGCTAATATCTCGAAGTGCTGTACAGACACCCAGCCTAAAACCCCAAACAGCAAGCAATGCAGGTGTAGAAGCACGTCCTCCCGGACACCCTAGACCCACTCCAATTCGCATACCGCCTCAACAGATCCGCAGATGACGCAATCTCAATCGCACTCCACACTACCCTTTCCCACCTGGACAAAAGGAACATCTATGTGAGAATGCTGTTCATTGACTACAGCTGAGCGTTCAACACCATAGTGCCCACGAAGATCATCACTAAGCTAAGTACTCTGGGACTAAGGTGGTAAGAGTAGGCAACAACACGTCTGCCACTCTGATCCTTAACACGGGGACCCCTCAGGGGTGTGTACTTAGTCCCCTTCTGTACTCCCTGTTCACCCATGACTGCATGACCAAACAACTCCAACACCATCATTAAGTTTGCTGACGACACAACAGTGGTAGGCCTGATCACCGACAACGATGAGACGGCCTATTGAGAGGAGGTCAGAGAAGTAGCAGAATGGTGCCAGGACAACAACCTCTCCCTCAATGTCATCAAGACAAAGAAGCTGATCGTGGACTACAGGAAAAAGCGGGCCGAACAGGCCCCCATTAACATCGTCAGGTCTGTAGTGGAGCGGGTCGAGAGTTTCAAGTTCCTTGGTGTCCACATCACCAACGAACTATCATGGTCCAAACATRCCAAGGCAGCTGTGAAAGGGCACAACAAAAACTTTTCCCCCTCAGGAGACTGAAAAGATTTGGCATGTGTCCCCAGATCCTCAAGATCAGATTCACACCATCGAGACCATCCTGACCGGTTGCATCACGGCCTGGTATGGCAACTGCTCGGCATCTGACCGTAAGGCGCTACAGAGGGTAGTGCGTACGGCCCAGTACATCCCTGGAGCCAAACCTCCTGCCATCCAGGACCTATATAATAGGCGATGTCAGAGGAAAGCCCATAAAATTGTCAGAGACTCCAGTCACCCAAGTCACAGACTGTTTTCTCTGCTACCGCACGGCAAGCGGTACAGGAGCGCCAAGTCTAGGACCAAAAGTCTCCTCAACAGCTTCTACCCCCAAGCCATAAGACTGAACAATTAATAAAATCGCCACCGGACTATTTACATTGACCCCMCTCCCTTTTGTACACTGCTGCTACTCGTTGTTCATTATCTATGCATAGTCACTTCACCCCTACTGTAGCTACATGTACAAATTACCTCAACTAACCTGTACACCCGCACACTGACTCGGTACGGTAGCCCCTGTATATAGCCTCGTTATTGTTATTCTTATTGTGTTACTTTTTACTTTAGTCTATTTGGTAAATATTTTCTTATCTCTTCTTGAACTGCACTGTTGGTTAAGGGCTTGAAAGTAAGCATTTCACGGTAAGGTCTACACTTGTTGTATTCGGCGCATGTGACAAAAAAAGTTTGATTTGAAATGTTTATTCTATTCTACTGAGCCATTTACTTTATGTTCGTATTCTTATATTTGATTTCTTATTGTTGTTGCCTTGTCGAGAAGGAACCTGCAAGTAAGATTTTGTTGGACGATGTAAACCATGCGTATCCTGTACATACGACTAATAAAACTTGAAACCTACTCCTACAGGATCCCAACAGGGAGAACAAACCATGGTGCACCAAGGCTACATTCTGCAACCAACATCATACAAGCACAGCAGCCACAGCAGCAGCCACCAACACCCACAAATGGCGCTAATGGGCAAGCAACTCAAAGTGCAGGTTCCAACCAGGTTAATGCTACTAGCAACCAAGCTGATGCTACTATTTCCTCGTTCCCTTTCCTTTAACCACCAAGCTAATGCTASTAGCTACCATGCTAATGCTACTACCAACCAAGATGCTCTTTTTTAATGTTTTTTGTATTTTTACCCTTTTTTCTCCATAATTTCATGCTATCCAAAGACTGAATGGCATCACTGAATTTCTGATAAACAGCAAAAACTCTATTGCCAACAAGAGGCCTACCAGTGTTCGATGGTGACCCACTTCATTACAGGTCATTCATTAAAGCTTTCCAACATGGTATTGAATGCAAAACTGACACCATGCAAGACAGGCTTTATTATTTAGCGCAGTATAAAAGTGGTCAACCAAAAGAACTTGTTCGTAGCTGTTTGCACATGAATCCAGCAAGGGTATACAATGAAGCAAAGAAATCACTTGAGTTCAACTTTGTCAATGAAATGAAGAAAAAAAACTGCATATATGGAAAAAGCTCTGAGCCGGTAGATGGGAAGACATTATATTCTTATGCATTGTTCTTGAAAGGCTGTTCTCACACATTGCAGGACATTAAGCACATGTAGGAGCTGGAGAATGTTGGAGGATCACACATGTCAGTTCAAAGCAAAGCTGTACACTCAGTCTCTCAGTGGACGACATTGCCCAGGCAGAGGAAGCTGTTGTACGCTTTGTCCAAGAACAGAGTTTCCTGGGGAAATTGCTGCATTCAGCAAAGGCACAGTTAAGAGATCAGCCACATATACAGTACCAGTTAAGTTTGGACACACCTTTGAGATTCTTCAAAGTAGCCACCCTTTGCTTTGATGACAGCTTTTCACACTCTTGGCATTCTCTCAACCAGCTTCATGAGGTAGTCACTTAGAAAGCATTTCAATTAACAGGTGTGCCTTGTTAAAAGTTAATTTGTCGAATTTCTTTCCTTCTTAATGCGTTTGAGCCAATCAGTTGTGTTGTGACACGGTAGGGGTGGTAAACAGAAGATAGCCCTATTTGGTAAAAGGCCAAATCCATATTATGGCAATGTCACGCCCTGACCTTAGAGATCCTTTTTATGTCTCTATTTTGGTTTAGTCAGGGTGTGAGTTGGGGTGGGTATTCTATGTTCTATTATTTGTATTTCTATGTTTTGGCCGGGTAGGGTTCTCAATCAGGGACAGCTGTCTATCGTTGTCTCTGATTGAGAACCATACTTAGGTAGCCCTTTTTCCCACCTGTCTTTGTGGGAAGTTAACTTTATTTGTAGCACATAGCCTTAAGCTTCACAGTTGTTTTGTAGTGTTTATTGTTTTGTCGGCGTATTCACCTAAATAAAGGAATATGTACGCTCACCATGCTGTACCTTGGTCTACTTCTTTTGATGGCCGTGACAGGCAAGAACAGCTCAAATAAACAAAGATAAATGACAGTCCATCGTTACTTTAAAAAATGAAGGTCAGTCAATGTGGAACATTTTAAGAACTTTTAAAGTTTCTTAAAGTGCAGTCGCAAAAACCATCAAGCGCTATGATGAACCTGGCTCTCATGAGGACCACCTGTGGTGGATGAATCAGAATTAGTTGGGTAACATAAGTAATTAAGATGTCATATCTGCATAATATTCTTATGTGATATACTTTTTATTAGAATGTATTTCTAATAGACTTCCCTCAGCTGGGGCTCAGTCACTTGGGGCCCAGAGAGGGGAGAGGTCAGGCTTGTCTTTTACATGTCTCTGGTGCTATGCAGAATATCAGAAAGGGAAGAGGACAGGATGGAACATTGACTTCATATGTGAATGTATCTGTTAAACCATGTGAAGGGATGGCGTGATTAAGGGGGAACCAATTACTTGTCTCCACAATGTCTGTGCGCAAGTCACTCCCTCCTTTGGCATTKGGGGAGGATTATGGCAGTGTCTGGAACCATTGTATGTCCTCTCTGATGTTGCACTTATCCTGGGATAGTGTATGACACAGAGGCTCACTCCCCTCAGTGAGTTTGTCCAGGAGAGGGGTCAAGAAGGGGTTTACTTGAGATGGGGTATCTAGAGTTGACAATTGATTTAACTGAACAATAATTTATAGTGAATGTTATCTGGCTAAGGGATACTCCTTTCTCAATTATAAAGTCCCGTTGTGAACTGTTCCTAACATCTGTGGTTCGTCATGTAGGTTGAGAGGGGTGTATCTTGGCTATAAAAGATCTTTGTACTTTTCTGTTGTCACTTTCAATGGTTCATTAGAGATGGCGCATCATTGAAAGTCAAATGCTATTGCAAAGCTCTTATTATTATAAAAAATGTAGTTTAAGTATAACTCTGACTAGTGTGTGAAGTTTGTTTCTCCTCATTTGGTAAATCAGAAATATGCCACCACACACCACAGGAAAGRAAGACCCAGAGTTACCTCTGCTGCAGAGGATTAGTTCATTAGTTACCAGATTCAGAAATTTCAGCCCAAATAAGTTCTTCACAGAGTTCAAGTAACAGACATATCTCAACAGCAACTGTTCAGAGGGGACTGCATGAATCAGGCCTTCATGGTCGAAATGCTGCAAAAAAACACTACTAAAGGACACCAATAAGAAGAAGAGACTTGCTTGGGACAAAAAACACGAGCAATGGACATTAGGCAGGTGGAAATCTGTCCATTCTGCAGGAATACGCCATCCCATCTGGTCTGCGCTTAGTGGGACTATCATTTGTTTTTCAACAGGACAATGACCCAACACACCTCCAGGCTGTGTAATGGCTATTTGACCCAGAAGTAGAGTGATGGAGTACTGCATCAGATGACCTGGCCTCCACAATCACCCGACCTCAACCCAATTGAGAAGGTTGGGAATGAGTTGGACCGCAGAGTGAAGGAAAAGCAGCCAACAACTGCTCAGCATTTGTGGGAACTCCTTTAAAACTGTTGGAAAAGCATTCCTCGTGAAGCTGGTTGAGAGAATGCTAAGAGTGTGCAAAGCTGTCATCTACATGCCTCCATATGTGTTATTTCATAGTTTTGATGTCTTCACTCTTATTCTACAATGTATAAAATAGAAAAAATAAAGGAAAAACCCTTGAATGAGTAGGTGTGTCCAAACTTTTGACTGGTGTTGTACAGAATGGATCCAGTCTTGTTGAACAGTGTCCTGAGGGTAGGTGGGGTCTAGCAGCTCTGCTAGCAACTCTGCCATGCCTGAAGAAACAAAACACCCAGCCATTCTTCCCAAAGACAGACACATTTCAAAACTGTTCCTTTGTCATGACCTGGTTGGCCACAGCAGGAGAAATGTCATGCTCTCCAGGCTGCAGCGCATATACTGGGTTCTGCGTGCCAACTCAGCAGCAAGCACCATCATACGGGAATGTCTGGCTTGTCAACGCAAACATAGAAATGTAGGACAGCAGAAAATGGCTTCTCTTCCTATAGGCAGAATCTCTACAGATCTACCACTTTTCAGTCATGTAGGCATTGACTACTGCAGACCTACTGAGGTTAAGAGAGGACGAAGTAATGTAAAGAGGTATTCTCAAAATGGCTCATTCCTTTGACACAGACTCATGCTTCAGTCCCATTCAACGGTTCATTTGTAAACTCAGCAAAAAAAAGAAATGTCCCTTTTTCAGGACCCGGTCTTTCAAAGACAATTAGTAAAAATCCAAATAACTTTACAGATCTTCATTGTAAAGGGTTTAAACACTGTTTCCCATGCTTGTTCAATGACCCATAAACAATTAATGAACATGCACCTGTGGAATGGTCGTTAAGACACTAACAGCTTATAGACGGTAGGCAATTAAGGTCACAGTTATGAAAACATAGGACACTAAAGAGGCCTTTCTACTGACTCTGAAAAACACAAAAAGAAAGATGACCAGAGTCCCTGCTCATCTGCGTGAACGTTCCTTAGGCATGCTGCAAGGGGGCATGAGGACTGCAGATGTGGCCAGGGAAATAAATTGCAATGTCTGTACTGTGAAACGCCTAAGACAGCGCTATAGGGAGACAGGAGAGACAGCTGATCGTCCTCGCTGTGGCAGACCACGTGTAACAACACCTGCACAGGATCGGTACATCCAAACATCACACCTGCAGGCCAGGTACAGGATGGCAACAACAACTGCCCGAGTTACATCAGGAACGCACAATCCTTCCATCAGTGCTCAGACTGTCCGCAATAGGCTGAGAGAGGCTGGACTGTTGTAAGGCAGGTCCTCACCAGACATCACCGGCAACAACGTCGCCTATGGGCACAAACCCACCGTCGCTGGACCAGTCAGGACTGACAAAAAGTGCTCTTCACTGACGAGTCGCGGTTTTGTCTCACCAGGGGTGATGGTCGGATTCGCGTTTATCATCGAAGGAATGAGCGTTACACCGAGGCCTGAACTCTGGAGCGGGATTGATTTGGAGGTGGAGGGTCCGTCATGGTCTTGGGAGGTGTGTCACAGCATCATCGGACTGAGCTTGTCGTCATTGCAGGCACTCTCAATGCTGTGCATTACAGGGAAGACATCCTCCTGCCTCATGTGGTACCCTTCCTGCAGGCTCATCCTGACATGACCCTCCAGCATGACAATGCCACCAGCCATACTGCTCATTCTGTGAGTGATTTCCTGCAAGACAGGAATGTTAGTGTTCTGCCATGGCCAGCGAACAGCCCGGATCTCAATCCCATTGAGCACGTCTGGGACTTGTTGGATCGGCAGGGGGGGGCTAGGGCCATTCCCCCCAGAAATGTCTGGGAACTTGCAGGTGCCTTGGTGGAAGAGTGGGGTAACATCTCACAGCAAGAACTGGCAAATCTGGTGCAGTCCATGAGGAGGAGATGCACTGCAGTATTTAATGAATGAAGCTGGTGGCCACACCAGATACTGACTGTTACTTTTGTTTTTGACCCCCCCCCTTTGTTCAGGGACACATTATTCCATTTCTGTTAGTCACATGTCTGTGGAACTTGTTCAGTTTATGTCTCAGTTGTTGAATCTTGTTATATTCATACAAATATTTACACATGTTAATTTTGCTGAGAACAAGTTGACAGTGAGAGGACGTTCCTTTTTTTGCTGAGTTTAGGAGAGGACAATGGAATACATTTTGTCAGCTTTAACCGTGAGCTAAGAGAAGCTCKGAAGGATCTAAACCAAGACAAATTTCAAAAGGCCCTGTTGCAGGAAGGTAGAAAGTGGAGATTCAACACTCCTCATAGTGCTCACCATGCCGGTGTGTGGGAACAGCTCATCCAGCAAGTAAAGAGTGTTCTTCAACCCGTCGTGAGGCAGGTTTGATGACGAAGCCCTGCAAACAGCTCCATGTGAGATGGAGGCTATTCTTAACGACTGCCTAATAACTTCAGTCTCGAATGACCCAAGTGTCTTGGATTCCCTAACACCAAATCACATCATTCAACTCAAAGGATAACCATTGTTGCCACCAGGTCTGTTCAAGAAGGACGACTTGTATGCTCGAAGGAGATGGAAACAAGCCCAGTACCTTGCAGAACTTTTCTGGAGAAGATGGACATGTGAGTATCTGTCAATGATGCAGGATCGTCCGAAGTGGAACAGCACAAAGCTGAGTTTCACCACCGGAGACTTTGTGCTCATTGTGGATGCTACAGCACCACGTAACTCATGGGTCGAATCATTGACACTATGGCAGACTCCAGAGGTCTGGTACACAGTGTGTGTTTTAAAGACCAAGACCAGTGAGCTGAAGAGGCTCATCAGCAAGCTCGGTTTGCAGTAATGGAGTAGTAATAAGGCAGTAATAACCTGATGACGATGTAAGTCAGACTGCATGTAACACCGTTTGAAGCGGACGTGCCTCTGAGCTGCCGCCTCTGGGTTTCAACACGCAACTCCTGAGTTACTCAACACCTACGCTGACATGTGCACACTGATTTGACATGGATTATCCTATGATGGACAATGCACACACTCTTCAAAGGAAGATTAAGTATGCACAATTGTACAATTAAACAAATGTGAAAGAATGCATAATGAAATGTTGGTAATATGGTACTTAGGTTACATTTATATTCATGGTAATTGATTGGCTTAGGACAGTAAGCAATTAAGTGCCAATAAGAAGGGGTCTGGTCTCTTACCTGGTGGTAAGGCTCACACTCTGACAGCCAGTGACGCTCCTCTGTCAAACACTTCCCCTSCCCCACTTCATCCTGAAAGTGAGAGAAGAGAGAATGGAGGAGAGAGAGAGAGAAACGGAGAGAGAAAGAAGTTATCAGCACCACAAAAACCATGATGATGTCTGTCAACTAACCTTATACAGAAGGATCGTACTACAGTACCTGCTGCCCACTGATATTGCTGTCACAAAAATGAATGTGTTCCTGTACTCAGCAGCACAATTCAGACTTTCAGAGAGCTTACACTGCCCCCAAGTGGACACATGGTATGATCATTTTTCAAAGACTATGAAATACCTATTTTACACAGAATTCACGGAATATCAACTGGGGGATAAATAAATAAAACAGGCCATGTTTAACTGATCCCCTTTCAAACAGTCCCAATTGTACTAATTTCTTGCCGATATATCCATTATATACATCCCAGGGCGAAGCACTGGGGAGAGGTGGGAGCAAGAGACTTAAAAAAAATGTTTTACTTTGACCCTTACCCAATCTTTTTTCTATTACCTTTTTCATATATGTTTGACTATTTATATTCTTAAGGCAATATTCTTCCCAGTATCCATTAAATTCAACGTCTCTACTGCCAACCTTCTAAACGTTCCACTACTGAATAAACCCTAGACTGCTGGTGCTACTAACAGCCATCTCCAGAACAGTGTGAGACAGAGTGAGAGAGGTACAGGGAGTTTTGGAAACAGTCAGGAAGCTTGTCCGAGGAATGATAGAAGACCTTCGGAGTCCCACCATTGAGCCTGGGGTTATGTTCCCCTGTGCGCACACACTCAAAAAGGATCCCTCTCTCTCTTACAACTCTTGTAAACCACTTTTCCTCCCCCTCTCTCACACGCTTTATTCCACTCGCTTTCTTCTCCTATCTCCATCCCTCTTTCCCCCTTCATTGGCATGCTGCCCACTCTGTCCTGTCGTTGGCGCCATAATGAGCCCATTCTGAACAAAAGGCAGCCAAATGTTAATTAGATTAAATCATGATTTTCATGACGGCGGGAATGGGGAAACAATGTGGCAGAGGAGAGCAGACTCTCTGTGGTTTAGGAGAGTAACAGAGACTGGAAACAACCTGTCTGCAAGCCTGGTTCTCTCTTTCTCTCTCTCCATCTCTTCCTCTCTCTATCCCAGGGCCTGTAGTGATAGTACCACCCTGAGGCTCTCCCTGTCACTCATCCTTTCCTACTGATACTCCAGTCATCATCCATTCCCAGTCTCTGTCCTTACCTCCACCAACCCCCCACATCCTCCCTATTTCCCAGGGACACTCCCCTCCCTCCTGTTCTGCCACTGGGGCACAGTAACTACCCCACCCTCCACGCTGGAGAGACCGTCTGGTCTGGTCACAAACACACTGAGCTTATAGGTTCCTATTAACTTCACTGGGTCACTATGAGTGGTACAGAAGACCAGAGGAAGACTGGGCAGTGGACCATAGTCAGCTGTGGATTAATAGGAACCATGCTGCTGCAGTAACAGTGCTGACTGTCTGAAGAGAGTGTTCTGCAGAGCAATCGCCCCCATATAGAGGCTAAACAACATTATGTAAGTGGGGTCCAAGTAGAAGTGGACCTGGCAAACAGGCCTAGTTTTTCACGGCTGTCTCAAACACTGGCCATGGCTCAAACGCTGATTCAGTGTACATGGCATGACTACGAGCGTCTGACCAGATAGATATAGGCCAGAAACACAGCCAGGGAACATCCTGTTCACCCTGTACATTTGTCACGTTAACTTCACTGGACCTGGCAGTAGCAGCAGCAGCTTGTAACCACAGGGTTGTGTTCTAGATCCTTCTGGAGCTTCGGTCTGTCTGTCCTGTCCCACACTACAGCTTTGTGCAGCTCTCCACTCCTCCTGCAGCACAGATCCTCTCTCTGTTCACAGAGCCTGAAGGACTGGCTGGGTTTCACTTTTTAGTGCTGGAGGATCAGCTGCCGGTAGTGTGCGTCAGTGTGTTGATTGGGCCATGTGCGTGTAAGAATGTGTGTGTTCTTGTGTGTTCCAGACGACAGTCAGAGCACTAGCAGCTGTTCCAAAGACTCTGTGTGCCCAAGGGCTCTAAATCAGAAACCGTGTGGCATTTCACAGAGCAGCTGGGAGTACTGTGTGTGTGTGTGTGTGTGTGTGCGTGTGCGTGCGTGCGTGCGTGCGTGTGTATGTGTGCCTGCACAGCTTCTATGAAACCACCTGCATCAGGCAGTTCTTTTAAAACGTTTCCATCTGTACGTATTTATAAACGACCATATCACATCACCAAATCATAACTCATGAAGTAATAGAGAGCTAAGAGCAGCCCTAAGAGGCAGGATGTTAGGGACTTGAAATACAGTAACTTAATAAGGACCATCTTAATTGTCCTTAAATGGTAAGCTTAAACAATGGCTCTGAAAACCAAATTAAAGAAAAATCCTTGGAGGAAAACACACACAAACCATTTATGATCTATTTTCCAAGTTATTCGCTGCAGCCATTCTCAATGGCCGGCCCAGTGTGAGTGAATATAACGAAAGCCCTGAATCAGCTGGATAAATACTTCTCCCTACAGTCTCATGAGGATAACAGCCAGACCACTGTAGAGACAGAGGGACTAACAAGCTGTATGTCTGCTGTCTGCTAAGGGCTCTCGGCTCTGTCTGAACACAGCAGCTACACCCCACCAGGACTGCTTGAGGGGCCCTGCTACAGTATAATGGCCCTCCAGATCAGAACACTGTGGAAAACAATAAACCATATACCATCAAATGTGATATTTTAATTTTTCAACAAACTGTATGTCAACTGAGCACTCTCAGCTCTGACTACAGAAGCTACTAGCTACACCCGGGGCTCCCGAGTGGCGCAGCGGTCTAAGGTACTGCATCTCAGTGCAAGAGGCATCACTAAAGTCCCTGGTTCGAATCCAGGCTGTATCACATCCAGCCATGATTGGGAGTCCCATAGGGCGGCACACAATTGGCCAGCATTGTCCAGATTTGGCCGGGGTAGGCCGTCATTGTAAATAAGACTGTTCTTAACTGAATTGCCAAGTTAAATAAAATAACAATTTTAAAAAACAGCAGGCCCAAATAGCTCCAGGTCAGACCAGTGTGACAGAAGAGTTCCCAGTCCCGTCCCCTCCCCCTCCCCAGTCAATCACCACCCCTGCAGCCCTCCCTCTGTCCAACAGCCTTTGTGCTTCTTTACTACAGGAGGGGAGGGGCCTGCCGACATGTCTGACAACTATGTAAAACAAGACAGCAGCGTATGAGAGGACAGACACAAGGGAGGGGAGGGGAAGGTGGCTAGACAACAAGGTACAGAGCAGGGAATGATGTGGAAGCAATATAAACTAGCCAAAGTCTTGACAGTGTAAAAAAGTGCATAGCCTTTTTTACTACTGCCATATTCTCAATCTATAAAAAGCAGGCTATTATGACATAGGCCTATCGGTTTCCTCCAGGACTCTCAGTTTAGAGTCTCATGTCTCAAGCTAGGATTCGGCCCAAAGTATGCACTGATGACCTGTGGTCCTGTTTCTCTCTTTGCTGTGTGAGTCTGCTGGTGTTTTCCTCTTGCTGCTGATTCCACACGGTGCTGGTTGTCCTCTGTAGGGCTCTTCACATCCAGTGGACTGAGGGGACCTGGACCTGGCCTTCTCTCCAGCCTCTCACTCACCACCCTCTTACCCTGGGATCAAACAAACATGGATCATCAATATGAATCATTTCAATGTTAGGACTTTCCCCTGACCAAGTGACCTTATCAGAAAAAAGTCCTGGCCCTAAACATAATTTGTATCATTCAATGGCATCATTTGACAACAGTTGGCCACAGAACTTTATAATTCCTGGTGTCCCTCATAGGCTCGTCATGTTGTTTACCTTTGTGTTGCCAGCCATGGTGACCAGTAGCTGCTTCCTCCTGCCCCGCCCAGAGCACAGCAGGTTCCCCTCCGCCTCCCTCTCCCCAAGCTCCTGGACCCACTTTGGGGTGGGAGAACCACCCGTGCCTGGTTTGGTCATCACAACACGGGGATCCTACTCAATAGCAAAGTGAACATGACAGTGTGAATCACAGTATCTCAGTAAAACATCTCTATTGCTGATAATATGTGTATGCATATGGTAATTGTGTTGGTAAGAATATTCATATTTCAGAACTATTCTGTATGTAAAAGCATCTCTGTGTACATCTCTGTAGGCAGACGGGGCAACTCACGCTGGTAGACTTGTTGATGGTGATGGTTAAGTCCCCTGCTTTACCCTTAGGGCTTTGCAGTACCATTCCTTCCTTCTCCGCTCTCTTTTTGTCTTCCTCTACCTCCTGCATGGAATGAAACAGAACATGAAACACTTGACATGACAACATCAGGAACCTGATATTATTATTAGTCGTCAACAAACCCTGTAAAAAAGGTGAGTTAAAATGCAGTATTTGTCTTAGATCTTCACTCCATACAAGGCTAGTTGCTAGATACTTATCATTATCGAAGGTTTCCAATGTCACTTGGTTTGGGGATATGAGGATTAAACCAATCCAGAAAGACGGAAGGTCTTTTTTTTCTTTCTTTAGGGTGTAGATCAGCTTTAATATTGCATATAGATTGTAGCTTGAATCAATGTAATTGTCTGCATAATTTCCAATCCCCCATATACATACATACATACGTGTGTGTGTGGTGTGTGTGTGTGTGTGTGTGTGTGTGTGTGTGTGTGTGTGTGTGTGTGTGTGTGTGTGTGTGTGTGTGTGTGTGTGTGTGTGTGTGTGTGGTGTGTGTGTGTGGTGTGTGTGTGGTGTGTGTGTGTGTGTGGTGTGTGTGTGTGTGTGTGTGTGTGTGTGTGTGTGTGTGTGTGTGTGTGTGCGTGTATACACACATATATACACACACATATATATACACACACACCTACCCATTCAATGGTTTTTCTTTCTTTTTACTATTTTATATATTGTACAAAAATAGTGAAGATATCAAAACTATGAAACAACACATATGGAATCATGTAGTAACCAAAAAAGTGTTAAACAAATCAAAATATATTTGAGATTCTTCAAAGTAGCCACCATTTGCTTTGATGACAGCTTTACACACTCTTTAGCATTCTCTCAACCAGCTTCATGAGGAAGTCACATGGAATGCATTTCAATTAACAGGTGTACCTTGTTAAAAGTTCATTTGTGGAATTTCTTTCCTTCTTAATGTGTTTGAGCCAATCAGTTGTGTTGTGACAAGGTAGGGGTGGTATACAGAAGATAGCCCTATTTGGTAAAAGACCAAGTACATATTATGGCAAGAAGAGAAATAACAGTCCATCATTACTTTAAGACATGTAGAAAATAGTAAAAATAAAGAAAAATACTTGAATGAGTAGGTGTGTCCAAACTTTTGACTGGTACTGTATATGTTTTAAAATACATTTCCCTTCATTATTTTCCCCTAACCCTACTACCCTCCCCTAATTGGAGCAAACTAATGGACAACACCACTTTGGCTTCTACTTCCAGCTTACACATACTATATACATTTTACAGACACAATGTATTTTACAATAGTTATCTTTTGTTTGTTTTTAATCCCATCCTTCAGCTAYGCTCAACCCCTCCCATCTATCTCTGAACACCATTCAGTTCTGATTTCTATTTGCCATATATTTTTCAACTGTGCTGTGATGTTTTCCAAAAGTTCTGAACCGTTCTATTCTCATAGTTTCCACAGATTGTAAATTAAAGATAAACATTTTTGCTAAAAGTAGTATTATATTATTTATCGATTGACTATGACTTTCAAAATCACCCAGCAGTGCAATTTGCAGAGTTAGCTCCAGGTAAATTTTGCAATACTTCTCCATGTTCTCATTGCAGATTTAAAATGGTGTCTCTGTTTCAGAGTAAGAACAGTTGAACACTAACTCACCTGGTACCTCTTCATGAGTGCTTCATTCTTCCTGCGGAGCGCCTCAATCCTCTTATCCAGCTCCACATCCTTCTCTTTCTTCAACATGACGTCACTGGGGGTCTGGAGACGAGAGAGAGAATACTCAGCTCATCAGAGCCTTAATGTAGAATCTTATTGGTACCTCAATCAATCAATCCTATTTATTTATAAAGCCCTTCTTACATCAGCTGATGTCACAAAGTGTTGTACAGAAACCAAGCCTACCTGTGAGTGGCTACAGTATCTACAATAAACAATCTAGTGCATGATGGGCATTCAGAATGATTAACTCTCAGCAAAATCCGGCCAACAATATGTAGCAAGCACTGATGAAATGATCTTCTTATAATTCTCGGCTTGACGTGATTTACGGAAGGATCCATCCATGAGTATGAAATATTATCTCCGTCTTTCTACACCAATTGTGTCTGTTGCGGTCACGCACAGTAACAGCAGTAAACACACACAAACATACTGTCAGGTTTTGGCCAAGACTGTTCGGGTTTTGGTCACTAGATGTCCCCATTGCACCTTTTTTGTACCTTTTGTTTTTCTTGCTCTAATTATTGTTTGCACCTGTAGGTCATTCCCTTGTTAGTATTTAAACCCTGTGTGTTCCTCAGTTCCTTGCTCAGTGTTTGTAAGTTAGCACCCAGCCCCAGCCTTGTTTTATATAGATATTTCTCTTGTTGGATTTTCCAGAGATTCTCTGGTTTAGTTCTTGTGTATTATTTGAGTAGTCTTTTGAGGTTTGTTTTTCCCTGCTGTTTTTTACCACTTTGTGGAGTTTCTTTTGTATTTTGGAGGATTTCCATTTTGTGCCTCTTGGCTTTATTTTTGGACATTGTGGATTTAGTTTCTTTGCCTGAAGATTTTGTTCTTTAATTAAACCACCATCTCTAGTACTGCTGTGTCTGCCTCATCTTCTGGGTTCTGACGATTATTAGTGACTGTTTCTCGCACCGGGTCCTGACACATACGTGTCCTCATGGATTGTTCATAATTGGGCTCAGTTACCCAGTAGGAATACCAGAGCAAAGCATAGCATCCTAAACATCCTGATGCTGTCAGCACTACAGAACAGACCAGCATGTCTCCTCATACGACAAAAGGCCTCTGACTAAAGCCTCGATGACTTCTTATGGGGCAGTAACAGGGTGTGTGTTACGCCACTTTTAAAACAGAAGGCATTTCATATGTCATACCACTGTGACACTCTGTGGTTTTGACTGAACAATAGTCATTACAGTAACCATGAAGGCCGCTAGGCCTAATAACACAAATCCAATTAACTATAAAAACTACAGCTGGTAAGTTGACAGACACACCATTTTGAAATGTATTCAGGGCACAAATCACAGGGATGGAGAATCTAATCCAAAATACAAATCTGGGTAAACTTTGGGCTTCTGATCCTGAGCATTCTCGTAGCAGTCTCTGATGTTATTAGGGTAAGTGTACCTATTAAGTCCACCAAAATCTAAGTTTAGACATTTCTAACATACACAGCCCTAATTTTCATAAGAATAGTGGAGATAAGATGAAAGATTAATCTCTTGTGAAGTTTTATGACTTTAATTTCCAATTTTTTTTAATGTGACATCAAAATATTTGATCAAATATGTTAAGTACAGACTGGACTTAATGGGTACTGAATGTACCCTTTAAGCCCATGGTTGTTCCAGATAAGCCCACTCTTAAATAATCAATTGTAATTAATTTCCAAATGTTAAACACTTACAAAATGACATTTCTTATGTAAGCTTACAATTACAATAATCTCCCCTAAAATTATTAAAATAAAATGATCATTACTATTTATCATTGAAGTAGCATTAATAAAAAGGGGTGTCCAATCGTATCCGCAGAGATCAATTTGAGCTCAGGCTTTTGTTCTTGACAACCAGTGTACACCGGATTCCACTAATCATAGACTTCAATCAAAACTTGATTAGTTGAATCAGGTGTCTTACTGCTTGTTTAGAACAAAAACCTGCACCGGCCCTCTGTGGATAAGACACCATCCACAAAGACCATAACACAAACAACTTTTAATGAATTATCTGAAATCTGTTTAACATTTGCTGTACTCCTATACTTGTTAATTAGTTTAACTTGCTGTTAGTTTAACTTAATCTGAAGACTGTTTCAAATCTCCTGCTCTACTGTTGTATTACAAATGGTGATCCAAAAAATAGAAACACCTGGATGAATGAGGGCCAACAATATGACAACGCCCCGGCCCTAACTGCATGAGTAGTCATCCTATAGTCGTCTTCCTGTCCCTCATTTGTTTCAATTTCTGTCCACTACTTGTAGGTCTTCTATGCCTGATATCCTTCAATCCTGAACATATTCTTCTTTCTCTGCATCAATGACTACCTGTCCACTCCAAACGTTGTGGAGAGAGTACAGGGGTTTTTAATTGTATTTAAAATCTTGGTGAAGGCACCATGGACAGATGCATAATATGCATAACTGTAGTTTAAGTATTTTATTCAACTTAAATAAAAAACATTTATGCTCAGGTCTATTCAATATTATGGATATCACACAAGCACAATGTGTTGCAATACAAACTGGGCATAATTGGAGCATACTGGAACAACAATTATTTATGGTAAAAAAGACACAATAGCAAAGTTTACTTAGAATATATTTGGAAACCTATGGTTTGGGGTATTAATATACACTATATATGACAATATTATGCAAAGTCAGTATTGATCATACCGAACAATATTTATTTATTTCCATTTATATTCTGTATAGAGGGTTCTTTCTGTGCTACTTTACCATTGAAGCCCACACGAGATAAATGTCAAATTTACAAAAGGCAACAATGTTTAACAATTCCAAGTTAATTTCACAGTAAAATAAGACAAAATGTATAAAAATAAATGTTAGCTGTCAGTGCTTAAGATCTATTATATTGTTGTGGTTCACCAAGTTATGTTGCTACTGTATTGACTGTGACGTGGCACGACCGCGAGCATGAAAATCCCATATTTTCAACTGGCAAGAAATAGTAATTAATACCCATGTAATATGCTATCATGTGCATATACAACACATTAATCTCTTAATTTTACATTAAGTATGATCACTTATCAGAAAAATATCTGRAAAATGTGTTTAGCCGAGAGACGCCTCCACACAAGTTTTTTTGCAGCTTTGAAATTGGCCACTAGTAGGAATTTACACAACTGTCAATAACTTAATAAAACATCCGATTGGCTTTGAATAAAAACTGTTATGATACAACCACATGAACTGGTTGAAACATTAAATAGCAAAATAAATATACAGTACCAGTGAAAAGTTTGGACACACCTACTCATTCAAGGGTTTTTCTTTATTTTTACTATTTCTACATTGAACAATAATAGTGAAGACATCAAAACTATGAAATAACACATATGGAATCATGTAGTTAACAAAAAAGTGTTAAACAAATCCAAATATTTTTTTGATTTTAGATTCTTCAAAGTAGCCACCATTTGCTTTAATGACAGCTTTGCACACTCTTGGCATTCTCTAAACCAACTTCACCTGGAATGCTTTTCCAACAGTCTTGAATGAGTTCCAACATATGCTGAGCACTTGTTGGCTGCTTCTCCTTCCCTCTGCGGTCCAACTCATCCCAAACCATTCAATTGGGTTGAGGTCGGGTGATTGTGGAGGCCAGGTCAACTCCATCACTCTCCTTCTTGGTCAAATAGCCCTTACACAGCCTGGAGGTGTGTTGGATCATTGTCCTGTTGAAAAACAAATGATAGTCCCACTAAGCGCGAACCAGATGGGATGGCGTATCGCTGCAGAATGCTGTGGTAGCCATGCTGGTTAAGTATGCCTTGAATTCTAAATAAATCACTGACAGTGGACTGGGATATGTTCCGGATAGGCTCTGACAATAACATTGATGTATATGCTGACTCGGTGAGCGAGTTTATTAGTGAGTGCATCGGAGATGTCGTACCCACTGTGACTATTAAAACCTTTCCTAACCAGAAACCGTGGATTGCTGGCAGCATTCGCACAAAACTGAAAGCGCGAACCACCACTTTTAATCATGGCAAGGCGACTGGAAACATGACCGAATACAAGGCAATCAAACAAGCTAAGCGTCAGTATAGAGAAAAAGTAGAGACGCAAATCAACGGCTCAAACACGAGACGTATGTGGCAGGGTCTACAGTCAATCATGGATTACAAAAAGAAAACCAGCCCCGTTGCAGACATCGACATCTTGCTCCCAAACAAATTAAACATCTTCTTTGCGCGCTTTGAGGACAATACAGTGCCACTGACACGGCCCGCTACCAAAGCCTGTGGCCTCTCCTTCTCCATTGCCAATGTGAGTAAAACATTTAAACGTGTTAACCCTCACAAGGCTGCCGACCCAGACGGCATCCCTAGCCGCGTCCTCAGAGCATGCGCAGACCAGCTGGCTGGTGTGTTTACGGACATATTCAATCAATCCCTATCCCAGTCTGTTGTCCCCACATGCTTCAAGATGGCCACCATTGTTCCTGTTCCCAAGATAGCTAAGGTAACTGAACTAAATGACTATCGCCCCGTAGCACTCACTTCTGTTATCATGAAGTGCTTTGAGAGACTAGTCAAGGATCATATCACCTCCACCCTACCTGATACCCTAGACCCACTCCATTTTGCTTACCGCCCCAATAGGTCCACTGACGATGCAGTCGCCATCACACTGCCCTATCCCATCTGGACAAGAGGAATATTTATGTAAGAATGCAGTTCATTGACTACACCTCAGCATTTAACACCATAGTACCCTCCAAACTCGTCATTAAGCTTGAGACCCAGGGTCTCGACCCCGCCTTGTGCAACTGGGTCCTGGACTTTCTGACGGGCCGCCCCCAGGTGCGTTCTCAGCCCTCTCCTCTCTGTCCACCCATGACTGCGTGGCCATGCATGTCTCCAACTCAATCATCAAGTTTGCAGACGACACTACAGTGGTAGGCCTGATTACCAAAAACGACGAGACGGCCTACAGGGAGGAGGTGAGGGCCCCCGGAGTGTGGTGTCAGGAAAATAACCTCTCACTCAACGTCAACAAAACAAAGGAGATGATGGTGGACTTCAGGAAACAGCAGCGGGAGTACCCCCCCCCCCAATCCACATGAACGGGACAGTAGTGGAGAAGGTGGAAAGTTTTAAGTTCCTCGGTGTACACATCACGGACAAACTGAAATGGTCCACCCACACAGACAGCGTGGTGAAGGCGCAACAGCACCTCTTCAACCTCAAGCGGCTAAAGAAATGTGGCTTGTCAACTAAAACATTCAAACTTGTACAGATGCACAATCGAGAGCATCCTGTCGGGCTGTGTCACCGCCTGGTACGGCAACTGCACCGCCCTCAACCGCAAGGCTCTCCAGAAGGTAGTGCCGTCTGCACAACGCATCACCGGGGGCAAACTACCTGCCCTCCAGGACACCAACAGCACCCGATGTCACATGAAGGTCAAAAAGATAATCAAGGACAACAACCACCCGAGCCACTGCCTGTTCATCCCGCTATCATCCAGAAGACGAGGTCAGTACAGGTGCATCAAAGCTGTGACCGAGAGACTGAAAACAGTTTCTATCTCAAGGCCATCAGACTATTAAACAGCCATCCCTAACATAGAGAGGCTGCTGCCTACATAGACTCAAATCTCTGGACACTTAAATAAATGGAAATAAAGGTATCACTAGTCACTTTAAATAACGCCACTTTAATAATGTTTACTTAATACTATATTACTCATCTCATATGTATACACTGTATTCTAAACTATCTACTGCAACTTGCCTATGCCGCACAGCCATCGCTCATCCATATATTTATATGTACATATTCTTATTCATCCCTTTACATTTGTGTGTATAAGGTAATTGTGAATTTGATAGCACAAGCATTTCACTACACTTACATTAACATCTGCTAACCATGTGTATGTGACCAATAAAATTGGATTTGACCAGCAGAGCACCATCACACCTCCTCCTCAATGCTTCACGGTGTGAACCACA
The DNA here is from genome assembly GCF_002910315.2 of Salvelinus sp. IW2-2015. Lineage (NCBI taxonomy): Eukaryota > Metazoa > Chordata > Actinopteri > Salmoniformes > Salmonidae > Salvelinus > Salvelinus sp. IW2-2015. The sequence goes on from NC_036849.1 coordinate 20,635,162, forward strand.
CAGCCAGAGATCATTCGTTCACCTACTCTGCGTCTCACAAAGTGTCACGTTCATCGTAGTGATGAGACCAAGGCGCAGCGTGATATGTATACATTCTTTTTAATCAAACGAAGAAACACTAAAGAAAGAAAGAAAGAAAGAAAGAAAGAAAGAACCAAAACGACCGTGAAGCTATAATATATGAGTGCTAACATGCAACTACACATAGACAATAACCCTCAAACCAAACTGGAAAATGGCAACCTAAATAGGATCCCCAATCAGAGACAACGATAAACAGCTGCCTCTGATTGGGAACCAATTCAGGCCACCACAGACCTACATATGCCTAGACTACACACACACACCTAGACATACAAAACCCCTAGACAATACAAAACAATCATACCCACCCTCGTCACACCCTGACCTGACCAAAATAATACAGMAAACATAGAATACTAAGGTGAGGGCGTGACACAAAGGCATGGCGGTTGGAACCAAAAATCTTACATTTGGACTCATCAGCCTAAGGACAGATCTCCACCGGTCTAATGTCCATTGCTTGTGTTTCTTGGCCCAAGCAAGTCTCTTCTTATTATTGRTGTACTTTAGTAGTGGTTTCTTTCCAGCAATTCAACCTTGACGGCCTGATTCACGCAGTCTTCTCTGAACAGTTGATGTTGAGTTGTGCCTGTTACTTGAACTCTGTGAAGCATTTATTTGGGCTGCAATTTCTGAGGCTGGTAACTCATATGAACTTATTCTCTGCAGCAGAGGTAACTCTGGGTCTTCCTTTCCTGTGGCACTCCTCATGAGAGCCAGTTTCATCATAGTGCTTAATGGTTTTTGCGACTGTACTTGTAGAAACCTTCCAAATTCTTGCCATTTTCCGCATTGACTGACCTTCATGTCTTAAAATAATGATGGACTGTCATTTCTCAGTTCTTATTTAAGCTGTTCTTGACATAATATGGTCCTTTACCAAATAGGGCTATCTTCTGTATACCACCTCTACCTTGTCACAACAACTGATTGTCTCAAATGCATTAATTAAGGAAAGAAATTCCACAAATTAACTTTTAACAAGGCACTGTTAATTGAGGCTCCCGAGTAGCACAGTGGTCTAAGGCACTGCAAGAGGTGTCACTGCAGTCCCTGGTTTGAAGCCAGGGTGCATCACATCTGACTGTGATTGGGTGTCCCATAGGGCGGTGCACAATTGGCCCAGTGTCGTCCGGGTTTGGCCTGGGTAGGCCGTCATTGTAAATAAGAATTTGCTCTTAACTGACTTGCCTAGTTAAATAAACATTTAAATGCATTCCAGGTGACTACCTCTTGAAGCTGGTTGAGAGAATGCCAAGAGTGTTCAAGGCAAAGGGTGGCTACTTTGAATAATCTAAAATATATTTTGATTTGTTTGACACTTTTTTGGTTACTACATGATTCCATATGTGTTAGTTCATAGTTTTGATGTCTTCACTATTATTCTACAATGTAGAAAATAGTACAAAATAAAGAAAAGCCTAGGAATGAGTAGGTGTGTCCAAACTTTTGACTGGTACTGTATGTGATACTATGGAAAGAGAAGTAGCCTACCATCACTACGTTCAATCAAAAATCTTATTTGGGAGCTGCAAACAAGTGCCTACAGCTAACTGTACAAGCAGCAGGTTTTGAGCTCAACTTATGATTATTTGATCTGCTAATTAAATGCTGGTGTTGGTATGAAATTGCATTATTGTGATCCTTGTGGGTCCTTTTAGATGTCACTCCAGCAGTGTCTGTGCTGACACTTGTGTATGACGAGTAAAACTCAAACGGAGAACATTTTAAAAAGGCACTTGGAAGCCCTGAGCAGAGCTAATGACGTAACTCTGAATAACACTTGTTTCCTCTCCAGGCTAAGTGAACGCCCACACCACACAAACTGTAGTGTCCGTTCTGAACAAATAACAGCCACACACCGTGCTCAGAGAAAAGTGACCAGATTGTATTGGCACAGCAGAAACACCACTCTGGGATACAATTCCCAAAGTTCACTCGATCCTTCATATAAGGCTAGCATTCATGAGGCGAGTAAGCTCCTACAATACACACACAAATGCACATGCACACACACCAACAAGAGCCAGGAGGGCAATAAAGTGGATATTCAAAGCCAATTCTGTCATTGTCCTCCCCCTGTCATCCTTGTAATGGGTTTATCATGAAGAGTATGAAAGGTCAAAATATACAGCAAATAACGCTAATGGTGACAGTCTAAACAAACAAAAAAAACAACAAGTGGCCATAACAAAGCTAGACCCAGGCCTTCAAATCTAGTTATACAATGACTTGACATCAGAGAGGCAGTGTGACAACAATCTTAACCAGGGAGGAAACCATAACAAACATATCCCTTTCAACCCCATGTTGTACAATTCCCCCATATAAAGGGACTACGGTGAGGTCTGCAGCACAGACCTAGCAGACAGCTCGACTGCCACAGACAGAGAGCCAGGAGGTGGCACTCACTGTAAAGCTGCCTGCCTGCCTGCCAGTCACCCACCGCCGCCAAAGTGACGACAAAAGATGATCCTGGCTGCTCCATGTGACACTCCACTTTGCAGAACAATGACTCCCAGCGTAGCCTACACCACACAGCACTCTGACTCTGCACGGGATCCTTCCAAGCCGTTCCACTGCCACTGCACTGGCCACAAAGAGTGGCTTCCACACTCCTGGCGCAGATGGTAGGAGATTTTGGAAGAGGGGCGTTGGTCAAATATCTTGTTTTAAAATTTACTGAAGAAAATAATATATTATTTGAAGCTCCATGTTAATAAGAGCAACATTCACATTCCTCAAAAACCTTAACATGCAGTTGGAAAATGGCACATTCATCAGCCATGCTATTTTTTTTAAATGGACAGACTGAAAATATTTAAGTATGTTTCCAGTGCAGCGTAGCCAATGGCAATGATTCACAGACAGCCCAAACTGAACATTAGCAAATTGCTTTAACAGGACGAGATAGCATCAAATTCAATCTAAAGCCTGTGAAAACAGTGAGATAGAAGTTGGGACTCACAGAGAGGCAGGGCGGGAAGTGCCGAGCTGCTTTAGAGTTCTGGTTGTCAGGGTATCCAAACAAAACAGGCCATGACACCAGGAATAGGACAGAAAGGGAAAGGAACACCACCAGCACTCATGCAGGCGAATGGCGGCTCACAAGAACAGCCAGCTACAGTATCACAGCGAGGGAGAGACACCACACGTGGAAAACGCTGTGAGGGGGATGTGGATGTACCCGTCTGGGTTTGGGGTACCTCCTTTCTCTCTCCGAGCCCCTGTCACTGTGATCGCCTGTGAAGGAGGCAGGTCCTTAGCCCACGGTATCTGGCTGAGCCCCACACACGTAAACACCCACATAGGCTGTGAGACTGCCAGTTTATGACACCCATGCCCAGGCAGGGAGGCCTGCAGAACCGAGGTCGGCAGAGCCTCTCTCTCTCTAGTCCCTTCCCACACAGCATCCCCAGCACCTACTGGTAGGCCAGGAAGGAGAATAGAGACAGGATGTCTGACTGAAGCACTGCATTTAGTTACAACTATAACCTCCAGCTGGAGACAGGAGGAAGGGGGGAGCAGAGATACTAGCCTGTAGCAGGAGACAACGAGAGAGGCAGGGAGAGAAAGAGCTAGAGAGAGTGCAAGAGAAAGATTGTGAGAGGGAGCGAGAAGGCACTCACAAGTCTCTCCATGTCAGCGTTGAAACCTGGGCTGGGTCCAAACGCGAGGCAACAGCCGAGGTGGCGGAGAGGGCTGCTTGGAGTCCACGATCATGCCTTGATTACAATGAGCCAAGTTGGGCTGACAGCCAAGATGTCTAACAAATGCACAGAGCGCCCCTGTTAATGGATTTACAGCCCCCGTCCGCTGGCTTGCTCTCACACTCTCTCACTCTCTGTCCCTCCCACACACATGCTCTTGCTCTCTCCCTCTCTCTGGAGCACTTGCTCTCAGTTAAAATTACCTCTCACACCCCTTTCCCTGCCTGTCCCCTCCTCCTTCTGTCCTCTGCTCAGAACACACTGGTTAAATACTGTCCCCCTACCAATACACTCACTCCTACCCACCTCTCTGAATTTAAAGGGAAACGGGAGATTATTTTTAGTAAGCAAATCTTTGGTCTTTCTAAGAGTGATACAGTCCCTCAATACTAATAACAGCAGTCCAGTAAGTACCATTCAGCGTTCTATTTGCAGCCACTGTCATAATGTTATTCCAAACATGTACCAGCCCATAATGAGATGGATGTATTTGGTCGTTAGAACAATCCCCCTACCATCTCTTTAACAGCTGGTTTGCCTGTGAGTGTGAGTGCCCAGGCAGGGTATCGGTTGGGGTGGGGGGTTGAGGCAGGGTATCGGTTGGGGTGGGGGGTTGAGGCAGGGTATCGGTTGGGGTGGGGGGTTGAGGCAGGGTATCGGTTGGGGTGGGGGGTTGACTGCAGGATTTCCCACGACTCCTCCTGAAGGGTATGCTCCAGGCAGACAAATGCCAGACTGCTCAAGGAAGCGGCAGGGAAATCAAAACACTATGACTTACACTCAGTTGCTTAGTTTTCCCAGAGTGCTTCAGACAGACAGCTTCTTTGATAGAGTATTAAGTTACCATCCCAGCACACTATTCTGGGTTAAATAACACTTAGGCCCACATAGCAAACATTGCTAGAGGATTACACATATCAAATGCTCTCAACAGTGGTATTTTACAAATACTTTAAGATTATTATTTTAGAAAAACAGCAATATGTAATTTACTGCAGTGGTTCCCAAACTTTTTATAGTCCCGTACCCCTTCAAACATTCAACCTCCAGCTGTGTACCCCCTCTAGCACCAGGATCAGTGCACTTTCAAATGTTGTTTATTGCCATCATTATAAGCCTGCCACACACACACTATACGATACATTTATTAAACATAAGAATGAGTGTGAGTTTTTGTCACAACCCGGCTCGTGGGAAGTGACAAAGAGCTCCTATAGTACCAGGGCACAAATAATAATAATCAATAATTTTGCTCTTTATTTAGCCATCTTACATATAAAAACATATTTGTTCATTGAAAATTGTGAATAACTCACCACAGGTTAATGAGAAGGGTGTGCTTGAAGGGATGCACATAACTCTGCAATGTTGGGTTATATTGGAGAGAGTCTCAGTCTTAAATAATTTTCCACACACAGTCTGTGCCTATATTTAGTTTTCATGCTAGCGAGGGCCGAGAATCCACTCTCACATAGGTACCTGGTTGCAAAGGCCATCAGTGTCTTAACAGCTCGGTTTGCCAAGGCAGGATATAACTCTGGGTCGCAGCCCTAGCCAGAAATCTGGCTTCTGATTAAATTCAATTTTCACAGAACTGCTATTGCAATTTCAATGAGACTCTCTTGTTCAGATATCGGTAAGTGGACTGGAGGCAGGACATGAAAGGGTCTAACGAATCCAGTTGTTTGTGTTGTCCGTTTCGGGAAAGTACCTGCATAATTGCGCACCCAGCTCACTCAGTATCACTCCCTATGTCTCCCTGTCATGGCTTTTGTGCCATCTGTACAGATACCAACACATCTTGACCACCAAAGTCCATTTGATGTCACAAAGCTGTCCAGTACTTTAAAAATATCCTCTCATGTTGTCCTGGTTTCCAGTGGTTTGCAGAAAAGGATGTCTTCCTTAATTGACCCCCCATAAACGTAACGGACAAATACCAGGAGCTGTGCCAGGCACGCCATGTCTGACTCCAGCTGTAATGCATAGAATTCACTGGCTTGTATGCGAAGCAGTAATTGTTTCAAAACATCTCCTGACATGTCACTGATGCGTCGTGAAACAGTGTTTGATGAAGGTGTTGTCTGTATAGTTTTTTGGGCCTTTTCCCCCAGCATTGTCCCAGCCATATTCACGGCATCAGGAAGAATGAAGTCTTACACAATAATATGGGGCTTGCCTGTCCTAGCCACTCGGTAGCTCACCATATACATGTAAGACGCTTCTAGCACCTTCTTATTAATGGTATCTGTTGCTTTTATACATGTCTTACTACATGAAAGTAGTCTTAATTCACACTCAAAAAACTCCCGTAGCTTATTTTTCAAATTTACATGTTTCATTTCTAAATGTCCGCGCAAGAGTGGAGGTTTCCCGTGAGAGAGTAACGGTTAATGTGACTGGATGTTAATTATTTGACTAGGCTACCTGTATTTGACGTGTTGTTATTTCGCTGAACACTAGATGGTTTAATCTTATTTTTGCCAGTGAAACGAGGCTACTCAGTGGCGCAGCGAGTGGCGCTCCCGAGTGCTGCAGCAGTCTAAGGCACTGCATTTCAGTGCAAGAGGTGTCACTACAGTTGCTGGTTTGAATCCAGGCTCTTTCACAACTGGCTGTGATTGGGAGTCCCACAGGGCGGCGCACAATTGGCTCAGCGTCGTCCAGGTTTGGCTGGGGTAGGCCGTCATTGTAGATAACAATTTGTTCTTAACTGACATGCCTAGTTAAATAAAGGTACAATTTAAAAAATACTCAGGCGAGAAAAAAAACATCACCAAAATGTATAGCCCCGTTGGAAAATCTAAATGGACTGTTTGAAAATGTGAATCATATTTTTATTTGGCGTACCCCCGACGGCATTGCACGTACCCCTGTTTGGGAATAGCCGATTAAGTGTAATCAAACATTGGCCTAGATCAGAACATGCAAGTTTCAAAATGGTCACCTATTTCTACAATTTATCTTCTTAAAATGTAACTTTAAACCTAACCCTAACCGACTGCTAATCTTATGCCTAACTCTAACCTTAAATTAAGACCAAAAAGGGCATTTTTGTTTTCATACATTTTTACGATTTAGACCATTTTTACTTTGTGGCTGTGGTAACTAGTGGAAACCTTTCAAATGTCAGGACAGGTGAGAACAGTAGGCTAGTCTTGTTATATAAACTATGACCTCTTAAAACATAATTCACATGTTTAAAAAGACCTTGGGAATGTCGCCGGCCTTGTCACAGGCTGCATAGGCTTACTGAGTTCCAGCAGGTGAAGTGGAGATGAAAAAACACTCACGCCCTGGTTCACAGCATGGTCACTACAGGGCTAGGCCTTCTTCCACATAGCCAATCCCATCATGCAGGTATTCCATACCCACTTGCCCAACTGTTGAAAGTTGGTTTGCTAAAAAGATGGTTGCATACTTACAATAATAACTGCATTAAACAGCACATTAAAAGATTTGCAATGACACTCAATTATAAATTGTCATGCATAACCTGCATGCATGATGAATTGAACTAGCTAAATATACAAATACATTTTACTGTCCTCAACGGATTGCAATTTAGCAAGTCAAAATATTTTAAAGACAATAGAGCAAAATATTGCTAGCTATCTATACCTGAGATGTTGCAAGCCACGGTGGATGATTTGCCACATTCGTCGGAGTAAAACACTTTGGTAACTGTGTCTGCTATAGGATAGATGGTGACTGCAGTGTGTATTATTGTAAACTTATCTCAACTCTGACATATATGGCTATCAAAACTTTAACATATCATCATGGCGAAGTGTGCACCCTTCATTCAAATCAAAATTGTTCAGCATCTGTGCAAATTGCAGATGACAAGCCATGTAATTTGTGTGTAAATATGGCAAGTAAGGACGCATTTTAACCTCTAGGTGGAGCACTTGCTTTATCCTTCTGGTTGGTAGTGTAAACACCTCACTTGCCATACTGCAGGTATTCACAGGCTTGCATCAATCAGCCTTTGTTTGCATGTTTTCATGCATAAGTCTATGTTGTCATGTCATTGTTGATGAAGGAAAGACCATTTTATATATTATATATAATATTTATTGCCTATGATAAACCTTTAGAGGTTCAACTGAAAGACACAACTAGGTTATGAGGTTAGAGAGCCCCAATGAGACCATTGTCACCGGTCTCATATGGGGCCATGGGTTAGCGGAGTTAGGTCTGGTAAAGTGCTAAATAAACCAGCTTTCTGTCACATACTAAAATATTTACTCAACTAATAGTAGATTTCACATAAATGGAAAGAGCTGATGTTTCAGCAATTTGCATGAATTGTCAACTGCCAATCATGTTGTCAAAGACTAAAGAGATTATGGTTGGTTTTAGTGTTCTCTCTTGAGTTAAGGGAGTTGTTGATCATCTTTAGCTACAATTAGCTTATGCTCTTCCTTTTAAATGTACAGTATTAAGATGGGTAGGCCAAGTTAAGCTGTCCTCAGAGGTCTTCTATCATCTTATCTTCTTTTTGAAATGTGCATCTCCTGGATCTTTAGGTTTGACATAATTATGATGTCCTAATTTTGTCTTTGTTTTCAACCACCTAATTTTCAACTGTCAGAATCATCATGATGACAACATTTAGGGTGTTACTCTCAGTCATTCACTTATTATCACTCATTATCTCATCTCTCCGCCCTACTTTACCTGGCCAACAACAAACACCCATCCACCTGTAATCAAATTAGGACTGGGTGTGGTTATTTTATACTCTACCGATGTATCAAAACGCTCTATCTTATAAATACAAACTGAATATACATCTTATGTACAGTCTGTCAACATTCTGCACCAGGTAAGGCTTTCACTTTAATGTGAGAATGGCTGTGTTCTTATGCAATTCTTGTTTATATGTAGAAAATAACTTTGATATTTACAAGGATAAGAAGATAACAGATTTTGATTTGATATACAGATTATTTTCAGTATATACTATTAATTTAAGGCACAACTAGACTATAGGGTTAGATAGCCCCAATGAGACCATTGTCAATGGTGTTACATAGGGCCATGGATTAATGGTTCAGTCTGGTAAAGTGCTAAATAAGTCAGCTCTTTGTCATATACAAAAATATTTTATAGAATAGACCCAATAAGACAAGGATTTATCAGTAAAACTGTATGTCTCGTTTGTTTGCATCGCTGATGGGTGTAGCCAAGCTGAAGTAAGGAGGACTTGGAGTTTGGTATCAGCCAGGCAATGTTTTCTTGAGATGAGAAGGAAATAATTACTTCCCATAGAAGCAGTGGCATGATGTGACAGGGAGAGACATTTTCTGTACATTTCTATGTGGTGAGGTGGATACCCAGCTAGCACATAACATTCTGGGAACCATATGTTTCTTAGAGCTTGGCGAGAGCATGGTTGTCCWATGGTTATTTTGGATACAACCTTCCCACAACTTTCTGAGAATGGTGCAGGATAGTTGCATTTTATTTGGAACATTCTCAGCACATCTAAGGAACTTGACAAGAAAACGTTGTTTTCTTGGTATTGCATTACTTTAACCAGTGGTGGAAAAAGTACTAAATTGTCATACTTGAGTAAAAGTAAAGATACCTTAATAGCAAATTACTCAAATAAAAGTGAAAGTCACCCAGTAAAATACTACTTGAGTAAAAGTCTAAAAGTATTTAGTTTTAAATATACTTAAGTATCAAAAGTAAATGGAATTGTTAAAATGTACTTAAGTATCAATTGTAAAAGTATAAATAATTTCAAATTCCTTATATTTAGCAAAACAGACAGCACACTTTTCTTTTGTTTTTTATTGGCGGTTAGCCAGGGGCACACTCCAACACTCAGACATCATTTACAAACTAAGCATTTGTTTTTTAGTGAGTCTGCCAGATCAGAGGCAGTAGAGATGACCAGGAATGTTCTCTTGATAAGTGTGTGAATTGGACAATTTTCCTGTCAAAATACTTTTGGTTGTCAGGGAAAATGTTTGGAGTAAGAAGTACTTTATTTTCTTTAGGAATGTAGTGAAGTAAAAGTTGCTTGAAATATAAATAGTAAGGTAAAGTGCAGATACCCCATAAAACTACTTAAGTACTTTAAAGTAGTTTTACTGAAGTACATTACACTACTGACTTTAACAGAACCTTTCCTAAAAGTTCAAACATGGTTACATTTCATTTCAATTTTGTTCTATGTTCTAGGAACGTTCCCCAAATGGTTTGACATTGGAAGCGTTCTCAAATAGTTCAAAGAACGTTAAGAAACAACATTCTTCTGTGGCAATTTCTGCACTTTAGCATAACGTATCCGACAGGTTTCCTCATGGTTCTCAAATTGTTCCGAGAGYGTTAAGAAAACGTTCCATACAAACCACAAGCAAACTTAAATAACATTATAAGAATGTTATTTAAAACTATATGCATTCACTTCTCAGCATCAACAAAAATCTATCCTCGATGTTGTTAAGTGTGTTCAGGTGTGTTGGCCGCGCCCACTAATTGGCCACACCTGATCTTAATGAGTACTTGTTTCCTTTGGAATGGGGTCTATTGAATAGACTAAAATTAACAGCTTTGTATTCGTAAAAAACATGGCATGCTACAGTAGCTCCATCCTGATGATGCAGGGACTAATTCCATGGATAGAGAACAGAATATTATAGGTTTGAATCTCACTGAGGCCATGTCCCAATAAAAAATACATGTTTTTCCTTGAATAATGCCGAAGGAAATTAATTTCCATGTGTCCCATCTGTGCTTGGAGTAAAAAACAAGTTAACCCCAAATAAGCTAGCAGTGTTATTAAAAACCTGATTAAAACATTCAGTGAAAGTTTTAAGGAAGTATTCAAAAACTTCCAAATAACCTAGCATTTTTGTTCTGAGAGCATTAATAAAACCTCTCTCTAAAACCTCAAAGAAGCAGAGTTAAACGTTCTCATAACCTCCCTGCAATCAAAAAATAAACATTCCCAGGACAGGCTAAATTCTCACTTCTGTTCTCAGAACGTTAAAAAAAACATTTAGCTTTACTGGTCAGGAAACGTACATCTTCATTCCCACAACGAATGTGAAACAAAAAACATACGTTCCCACAACTTCCAAGGAACCAACTATGCTAGCTGGGCAGAGTTATGGCTGAGACTCCCTGGCCTTAGGCAACTTGCAWCCTGAGAGCAAACGTCAAACCTCATTCAAACAGAAATAAATTTCAAACTCTCTTTTGAAAAGAGAAATCTCTTTGGAGGTGAAAACTTAGCCGCGAGAATTAGGGGTGGTGAGGGTGCTGTATCACCCCCTGAAAAAAATTCTATATAAATTCAGCAAACAAAGAAACGTCCCTTTTTCAGGACCCTGTCTTTCCAAAACCCAAATAACTTCACAGATCTTCATTGTAAAGGGTTTAAACACTGTTTCCCATGCTTGTTCAATGACCCATAAACAATTAATGAACATACACCTGTGGAACAGTCGTTAAGACACGAACAGCTTTCAGACGGTAGGCAATTAAGGTCACAGTTATGAAAACTTAGGACACTAAAGAGGCCTTTCTACTGACTCTGAAAAACACCAAAAGATACATGCCCAGGGTCCCTGCTCATCTGCATGAACGTGCCTTAGGCATGCTGCAAGGAGGCATGAGGACTGCAGATGTGGCCAGGGAAATAGATTGCAATGTCCGTACTGTGAGACGCCTAAGACAGCACTACAGGGAGACAGGATGGACAGCTGATCGTCCTCGCAGTGGCAGACCACGTGTAACAACACCTGCACAGGATCGGTACATCCAAACATCACACCTGCGGGGACAGGTACAGGATGGCAACAACAACTGCCCGATTTACACCAGGAACGCACAATCCCTCCATCAGTGCTCAGACTGTCCGCAATAGGCTGAGAGAGGCTGGACTGAGGGCTTGTAGGCCTGTTGTAAGGCAGGTCCTCACCAGACATCACCGGCAACAACGTCGCCTATGGGCTCAAACCCACCGTCGCTGGGCCAGACAGGACTGGCAAAAAGTGCTCTTCACTGACGAGTCGCGGTTTTGTCTCACCAGGGGTGATGGTCGGATTCGTGTTTATCATCGAAGGGATGAGCGCTACACCGAGGCCTGTACTCTGGAGCGGGATTGATTTGGAGGTGGAGGGTCCGTCATGGTCTGGGGCGGTGTGTCAATGAATCATCGGACTGAGCTTGTTGTCATTGCAGGCAATCTCAACACTGTGCGTTACAAGGAAGACATCCTCCTGCCTCATGTGGTACCCTTCCTGCAGGCTCATCCTGACATGACCCTCCAGCATGACAATGCCATCAGCCATAATGCTCATTCTCTGCGTGATTTCTTGCAAGACAGGAATGTCAGTGTTCTGCCATGGCCAACAAAGAGCCCGGATCTCAATCCCATTGAGCATGTCTGGGACCTGTGGATCGGAGGGTGAGGGCTAGGGCCATTCCCCCCAGAAATGTCTGGGAACTTGCAGGTGCCTTGGTGGAAGAGCGGGGTAACATCTCACAGCAAGGAATGGCAAATCTGGTGCAGTCCATGAGGAGGAGATGCACTGCAGTACTTAATGCAGCTGGTGGTCACACCAGATACTGACTGTTACTTTTGATTTTGACCCCCCCTTTGCTCAGGGACACATTATTCCACTGTTGTCCACTTCATGTAACTTGTCAGTTATGCCAGTTGTTGAATCTTGTTATTTCATACAAATATTTACACATTCTGAGTGTTATATAAATATATATAATAATAAAATAATATATATATAATATATATATATATAGACAGAGGAAGAACAATGATCCACACCACCCTCCTTTTGAAGCTTCCAGTCAATATTTGCAGTGTTGACCCATATAAATATAAATATATATATATATATTATATATATATATATTATATAAATATACAGTCGTGGCCAAAAGTTTGTGAGAATGACACAAATATTAATTTTCACAAAGTCTGCTGCTCATTTGTATGATGGCAATTTGAATATACTCCAGAATGTTATGAAGAGTGATCAGATGCAAAGTCCCTCTTGCCATGCAAATTATTTGAATCCCCAAAAAACATTTCCACTGCATTCAGCCCTGCACAAAAGGACCAGCTGACATCATGTTAGTGATTCTCTCGTTAACACAGCTGTGAGTGTTGACGAGCAAGGCTGGAGATCACTCTGTCATGCTGATTGAGTTCAAAATAACAGACTGGAAGCTCAAAAGGGTGGTGCTTGGAATCATTGTTCTTCTCTGTCAATCATGGTTACCTGCAAGGAAACAGCCGTCATCAATTGCTTTAAACAAAAAGGGCTTCACAGGCAAGATATTGCTGCCAGTAAGATTGCACCTAACAACCATTTATCGGATCATCAAGAACTTCAAGGAGAGCGGTTCAATTGTTGTGAAGAAGGCTTCAGGGCACCCAAGAAAGTCCAGCAAGCGCCAGGGCCGTCTCCTAAAGTTGATTCAGCTGCGGGATCGGGGCACCACCAGTACAGAGCTTGCTCAGGAATGGCAGCAGGCAGGTGTGAGTGCATCTGCATGCACAGTGAGGCAAAGACTTTTGGAGGATGGCCTGGTGTCAAGAAGGGCAGCAAAGAGCTACTTCTCTCCAGGAAAAACATCAGGGACAGACTGATATTCTGCAAAAGGTACAGGGATTGGACTGCTGAGGACTGGGGTAAAGTCATTTTCTCTGATGAATCCCTTCCGATTGTTTGGGGCATCCGAAAAAAATCTTGTCCGGAGAAGACAAGGTGAGCGCTACCATCAGTCCTGTGTCATGCCAACAGTAAAGCATCCTGAGACCATTCATATGTGGTTGCTTCTCAGCCAAGGGAGTGGGCTCACTCACAATTTTGCCTAAGAACACAGCCATGAATAAGAATGGGACCAACACATCCTCAGAGAGCACTCTCTCCCAACCATAAGGACAGTTTGGTGATGAACAATGCCTGTTCCAGCATGATGGAGCACCTTGCCATAAGAGCAAAGTGATAACTAGTGGCTCGGGAACAAAACATCGATATTTTGGGTCCATGGCCAGAAAACTCCCCAGACCTTAATCCATTGAGAACTTGTGGTCAATCCTCAAGAGGAGGAGACACAAAAACCAACAAATTCTGACAAACTCCAAGCATTGATTATGCAAGAATGGGCTGCCCATCAGTCAGGCCCAGAAGTTAATTGCACCATGCGGGCGGATTGCAGAGGTCTTGAAAAAAGAGGTCAACACTGCAAATATTGACTCTTTGCATCAACTTCATGTAATTGTCAAAAAAAACCTTTGACACTTATGGAATGCTTGAATTAATACTTCAGTTCCATAGAACATCTGACAAAAATATCTAAAGACACTGAAGAGCAAACTTTGTGGAAATTAATATTTGTGTCTCTCACAACTTTTTTTATGTAATTACTTCGCCACCATGGCATATATTCCTTAACTCAACTTATCTTACCTCATTTGGTCGCATTTGCAACTGCGGTCGTATTGGTCGCATTTGCAACTGCGACCTGGCCAAGATAAAGCATAGCAATTCGATCCATCACACAGAGTGTACACATGGAATAAACAAAACATACAGTCAAAATACAGTAGAACAAAGAAAACAAAAAGTCTATAACAGTGATTGCAAATGAGGTAAAATAGGAGTAAGGCAATAAATAGGCCATGGTGGCGAAGTAATTACAATATAGCAATTAAACACGGAATGGTAGATGTGCAAGTAGATTACTGGGGTGCAAAGGAGCAAGATAAATAAATATATAGATTGGGATGAGGTAGGTATATAGATTGATATTTACAGATGGGCTGTGTACAGGTGCAGTGATCTGTGAGCTGCTCCGACAGCTGGTGCTTAACGCTAGTTAGGAGAGTATGAGTCTCCAGCTTCAGAGATTTTGCAGTTCGTTCCAGTCATTGGCAGCAGAGAACTGGAAGGAAAGACGACCAAAGGAGAATTGGCTTTGGGGTGACCAGTGAGATATACCTGCTGTGAGCGCGTGCTACGAGTGGGTGCTGCTATGGTGACCAGTGAGCTGAGATAAGGCGGGGCTTTCAGCAAGAACTTTGTAGATAACCTGTAGCCAGTGGGTTTGGCGACGAGTATGAAGCGAGGGCCAACCAACGAGAGCGTACAGGTCGCAATGGTGGGTAGTGTATGGGGCTTTGGTGACAAAACGGATGGCACTGTGATAGACTGCATCCAGTTTGTTGAGTAGAGTGTTGGAGGCTATTTTATAGATGACATCACCGAAGTCGAGGATCGGTAGGATGGTCAGTTTTATGAAGGTATGTTTGGCAGCATGAGTGAAGGATGCTTTGTTGCAATATAGGAAGCCGATTCTAGATTTAATTTTGGATTGGAGATGCTTAATGTGAGTCTGGAAGGAGAGTTTACAATCTAACCAGATACCTAGGTATTTGTAGTTGTCCACGTATTCTAAGTCAGAGCCGTCCAGAGTAGTGATGCTGGATGGGCGAGCAGGTACGGGCAGTGATCGGTTGAATAGCATGCATTTAGTTTTACTTGCATTTAAGAGCAGTTGGAGGCCACGGAAGGAGAGTTGTATGGCATTGAAGCTCGTCTGAAGATGAGTTAACATAGTGTCCAGAGAGGGGCCAGAAGTATACAGAATGGTGTCGTCTGCGTAGAGGTGTATCAGAGAATCACCGGCAGCAAGAGCAACATCATTGATGTATACAGAGAAGAGAGTCGGCCCAAGGATTGAACCCTGTGGCACCCCCATAGAGACTGCCAGAGGTCCGGACAACAGGCTCTCCGATTTGACACACTGAACTCTATCTGAGAAGTAGTTGGTAAACCAGGCGAGGCGATCATTTGAGAAACCAAGGCTGTCGAGTCTGCCAATAAGAATGTGGTGATTGACAGAGTCGAAAGCCTTGGCCAGGTCGATGAATACGGCAGCCGTAGAAAAATGCTTATTGAAATTCTCAATTATAGTGGATTTATCGGTGGTGACAGTGTTTCCTAGCCTCAGAGCAGTGGGCAGCTGGGAGGAGGTGCTCTTATTCTCCATGGACTTTACAGTGTCCCAAAACTTTTTTGATATCATGAGGAAAGCGCGTGACCAGGAACTGGCAATCTGCCAGACCACTGACTCATTCCCCTCTCATCCGGCCCCACAACACAGCAGAGGTTTCATTCCACGTTCTACAGACTGTTGACATCTAGTGGAAGGCGTAGGAAGTGCAAACAGATCCATATCTTACAGGGAATTGAATAGGCGATGAGTTGAACGTTGACCAGTCTCAGAATTCTCACTTCCTGTTTGGATTTTTTCTCAGGTTTTTGCCTGCCATATGAGTTCTGTTATACTCACAGACATCATTCAAACAGTTTTAGAAACTTCAGAGTGTTTTATATCCAATAGTAATAATAGTATGCATATATTAGCATCTGGGACAGAGTAGGAGGCAGTTCACTATGGGCATGCAATTCATCCAAAAGTGAAAATGCTGCCCCCTATATCAAAGAAGCTAAAGGAATCAAATCAAATTGTATTTGTCAGTTCACATAAACACAACAGGTGTAGACATTACATTGAAWTCCTTACTTACAAGCCCTTAACAAACAATGCAGTTTTCAGAAAAACGTGTAAAACGTGTAAGTAAAAAATAGATAAGTAAAAAAAATTATAAATAAAAGTAACAAGTAATTAAAGAGCAGCAGTAAAATAACTGTAGTGAGGCTATATACAGGGGGTACCGGTACAGAGTCAATCAATGTGCGGGGGCACCGTTTAGTCGAGGCTATTAAGTCAAAGATAGTAATAATGGGATTTTTTGTCTGTGCAAATACTCAAATAATTTCAAATCCATATCATTATTCACTGTCTGCCTATTATCTTCAATATGTTTCACAATATCATTCAGCATGTGCTATTTTACTGGTATTCTAAGCATATAAACTGTAAAAACATTAATTTACATGCATTCTAATATTCATATTTTGACAGGAAAATGTATCATATATTATTAAAATTTGACATCAGTCCTCATTTAACTAGGCTTGTCTTACATTAAAAGTAAATTAAGCAGAAATAATGTAAATTAATTTATACTGTTTTAGATGATTTATAACGCCTATRGAAATTCAAATCCAAAATTAGTTTACTCTAATTGTGTAACTCCACCAGCTGGTTGAGATGTTTGCAATGCATTTATTATTTTCTAAATTCTTCAAGCTCTGTGAAGTTGGTTGTYGATCATTGCTAGACATTTTCAAGTCTTGACATATATTTTCAAGCAGATTCAAGTCAAAACTGTAACTACGCCACTCAGGAACATTCACTGTCTTCTTGGTGCCATGGATCATTTAGCTATTTGATTTTGAACTTTAGGATCTCTGTAGGAATAAAGAAATATATTWAAAAAAATATTTGATAAAATATTGAATTTGGCCTCTACTACAATAGCTCATAGAAATTAATTGAATAACACATTCATAAATAGCAAAACATAAGGAATAAGGTTTTGAAGTTTCTGTCCTATATCTAGGAGATATAAGAAAACTCAAGAAATATATATATTTTTTGGGACACATACTGTACTTCACCCCTTTTTTTTGTTGGCACAAAACTACTTCCATACTTCATCATTTTTAAAACCAGTACCAGGTTACCTTCAGACGAGTCCGGTGACTCCCATAGGAGACGTAGAGCAAAAAGGAGAACACCATCTTTCCATGGAACATTACTCAAGTTTTCTTGTGGTTTTTATGGAAAGTTTTCTTAATGTTTTGAGAACAGGACTTTTTAAATAGAACCATGAGGAAACCTGAAAACTAAAATTCCCACAGAAKAACGTTTTCTTAACGTTCTCGTAACAATGAGAACATGACCTTAAATGGCACCATGATGAAACCTGTAGAAAACGTTATGCTGAATTTCGACGACTTTCCTGAGTTACAGTTCACATAAGGAAATCAGTCAATTGAAATAAATGAATGAGGCCCTAATCTATGGATTTCACGACTAGGCAGGGGCGCAGCCATGGGTTGGCCTGGGAGGGCATAGGCCCACCCACTTKGGAACCAGGCCCACCGACTGAGGAGCCAGGCCCAGGTAATCAGAATTTGTTTTTCCCAACAAAAGGGCTTTATGACAGACAGAAATACTCCTCAGTTTCATCAGCTGTCCGGGTAGCTGGTATCAGACGATCCCGCAGGTGAAGAAGCCAGATGTTGAGGTCCTGGGCTGGCGTGGTTACACGTGGCCTGTGGTTGTGAGGCCGGTTGGACGTACTGCTAAATTCTCTAAAACGACATTGGAGACGGCTTGTGATAGAGAAAGGAACATTACTTTCTCTGGCAACAGCTCTGGTGGACATTCCTGCAGTCTGCATGCTAATTGCATGCTCGCTCAAAACTTGAGAAGTCTATATCATTGTATTGTGTGACAAAACTGCACACTTTAGAGTGGCCTTTCATTGTCCCCAGCACAAGGTGCACTTGTGTAATGATCATGCTGTTTAATCAGCTTCTTGATATGCCAGACCTGTCAGGTGGATGGATTATCTTGGCAAATGAGAAATGCTCACTAACAGGGATGTAAACAAATTTGTGCACAAGTTTTGAGAGAAATAAGCTTTTTGTGAGAATGTCACATTTCTGGGATCTTTATTTCAGCAAATGGAACATGGGACTAACACTTTACATGTTGCGTTTATATTTTTGTTCAGTATAGAACCATGAGGAAACCTATAGAAAACATTATGCTGAAGTACTGAAATTTCAAAAGAGGAACGTTGTTTCTTAATGTTCTCTGAACAATTTCAGAAATTATTTTAACTAGAACCATGAGGAAACTTGTAGGAAACGTTATGCTGAAGTACTGAAATTCCAACCTAAGAAACATATGGTTCTCAGAACATTATGTGCTAGCTGGGTATCCTGCTCCATTCCCAGAACATTGTGTATGTAAAATAACCATAGGACAACCACGCTCTCACCAAGCTCTAAGAAACATATGGTTCTCAGAACGTTATGTGCTAGCTGGGTCTCTAAAGCTTTGCAAACCTGTATTGTGCAATATTTGCACAAAACCACTTCCATAAAATATTTTTATTTTGTTGTTACATGTACACTACCGTTCAATAGTTTGGGGTCACTTAGAAATCTCCTTGTTTTTTAAGAAAAGCACATTTTTGTCCATTAAAATAACATCAAATTTATCAGAAATACAGTGTAGATAGTCATTGTTAATGTTGTAAATTASTATTGTAGCTGGAAACAGCAGATTTTTTATGGAATATCTACAGTTGAAGTCGGAACTTGACATACACTTAGATTGGAGTCATTAAAAATCGTTTTTCAACTACTCCACAAACTTCTTGTTAACAAACTATAGTTTTGGCAAGTCGGTTAGGACATCTACTTTGTGCCTGACACAAGTAATTTTTCCAACAATTGTTTACAGACATATTATTTCAGTTATAATTTGCTGTATCACAATTCCAGTGGGTCAGAAGTTTACATAAATTAAATTGACTGTGCCTTTAAACAGCTTGGAAAATTCCAGAAAATTATGTCATGGCTTTAGAAGCTTTCTGATAGGCTAATTGACATAATTTGAGTCAATCGGAGGTGTACCTGTGGATGTATTTCAAGGCCTACCTTCAAACTCAGTGCCTCTTTGCTTGATATCATGAGAAAATCAAAAGAAATCAGCCAAGACCTCAGAAAATAAATGGTAGACCTCCACAAGTCTGGTTCATCCTTGGGAGCAGTTTCCAAACGCCTGAAGGTACCACGTTAATCTGTACAAACAATAGTACGCAAGTATAAACACCATGGGACCACGCAGCCGTCATACTGTCAGGAAGGAGACGCGTTCAGTCTCTAGAGATGAACGTACTTTGGTGCGAAAAGTGCAAATCAATCCCAGAACAACAGCAAAGGACCTTGTGAAGATGCTGGAGGAAACGGGTACAAAAGTATCTATATCCACAGTAAAACGAGTCCTATATCGACATAACCTGAAAGGCCACTCAGCAAGGAAGAAGCCACTGCTCCAAAACCACCATAAAAAGCCGAATACGGTTTGAAACTGCACACAGGGGCAAACATCGTACTTTTTGGAGATATGTCCTCTGGTCTGATGAAACAAAAATAGAACTGTTTGGTCATAATGACCATCGTTATGTTTGGAGGAAAAAGGGGGAGGCTTGCAAGCTGAAGAACATCATCCCAACCGTGAAGCACGAGGGTGGCAGCATCATGTTGTGGGGTGCTTTGCTGCAGGAGGGACTTCACAAAATAGATGGCATCATGAGGCAGGAACATTATGTGGATATATTGAAGCAACATCTCAAGACATCAGTCAGGAAGTTAAAGCTTGGTCACAAATGGGTCTTCCAAATGGACAACGATCCCAAGCATACTTCCAAAGTTGTGGCAAAATGGCCTAAGGACAACAAAGTCAAGGTATTGGAGTGGCCATCACAAAGCCCTGACCTCACTCCCATAGAAAATGTGTGGGCAGAACTGAAAAAGCGTGTGTGAGCAAGGAGGCCTACAAACCTGACTGTTACATCAGCTCTGTCAGGAGGGATGGGCCAAAATTCACCGAACTTATTGTGGGAAGCTTGTGGAAGGCTACCCGAAACGTTTGACCCAAGTTAAACAATTTAAAGGCAATGCTACCAAATACTAATACAGTATGTGTATGTAAATTTCTGACCCACTGGGAATGTGATGAAAGAAATAAAAKCTGAAATAAATCGTTCTCTCTACTATTATTCTGACATTTCCCATTCTTAAAATAAAGTGGTGATCCTAACTGACCTAAGACAGGGRATTTTTACTAGGATTAAATGTCAGGAATTGTGAAAAACTGAGTTTAAATGTATTTGGCGAAGGTGTATGTAAACCTCCGACTTCAACTGTACATAGGCGTACAGAGGCCCATTATCAGCAACCATCACTCCCGCAACCATCACTCCAGTTTGAGAAACAGACGCCTCACAAGTTCTCAATGGACAGCTTCATTAAATAGTACCTGCAAAACACCAATCTCGACGTCTCAAACTAGACACTCTAATGTACTTGTCCTCTTGCTCAGTTGTGCACCGGGCCTCCCTCTCCTATTTCTATTCTGGTTAGGGCCAGTTTGTGCTGTTCTGTGAAGGGAGTAGTATACAGCATTGTATGAGATCTTCAGTTTCTTGGCAATTTCTCGCAAGGAATAGCCTTAATTTCTCAGAACAAGAACAGACTGAGGAGTTTCAGAAGAAATGTCTTTGTTTCTGGCCATTTTGAGCCTGTAATCAAACCCACAAATGCTGATGCCACAGATACTCAACTAGTCTAAAGAAGGCCAGTTTTATTGCTTCTTTAATCAGAACAGCAGTTTTAAGGTGTGCTAACATAATTGAAAAATAGTTTTCTAATGATCAATTAGCCTTTTAAAATGATAAACTTGAATTAGCTAACACAATGTGCCATTGGAACACAGGAGTGATGGTTGCTGCTAATGGGCCTCTGACATTTGCTGTCAACTGTGGGACCTTATATAGACAGGTGTGTGCCTTTCCAAATCATGTCCAATCAATTGAATTTACCACAAGTGGACTCCAATCAAGTTGTATAAACATCTCAAGGATGATCAATATAAACACGATGCACCTGAGCTCAATTTCAAGCCTTATAGCAAAGGGTCTGAATACTTATGTAAATTAGGTATTTATTTTATTTATTTTTAATACATTTGCAAAGAATTCTAAAAACCTTTTTTCTCCTTGTCATTATGGGTTATTGTGTGTAGATTKATTAGGATTTTTATATATTTAATCAATTTTAGAATAAGGCTGTAAAGTAACATGTGAAAAAAGTCAACGGGTCTGAATACTTTCCGAATGCACCGTAAATTCTGAACYTGTTTAATCGCATAGTGTCTACAGATTGTAAATTAAAGAAATATTTTACTTAAAGTATTATTATATTGTTGATTGATTGACAGTGCTGTTTGAAGGGTTAATTTTTGAGAAATGTTGATTCTTAACGTTCTCTGAACAATTTGAGAACATGACCTTAAATAGAACCATGATGAAGCCTTTAGAAAATGTTATGCTGAAGTACTGAAATTCCCACAGAAGAAGGTAGTTTCTTAATGGTCTAGGAACAATTTGAGAACATTACTTTAAATATTAAATAGAACCATGAGGAAACTTGTAGGAAACGTTATGCTGAAGTACTGAAATTCCAACCTAAGAAACATATGGCTCTCAGAACGTTATGTGCTAGCTGGGTATCCTGCTCCATTCCCAGAATATTGTGGGCAGGTTGTATGCAAAATAACCTTAGGACAACCACTCTCTCACTAAGTTCTAATAAACATATGGTTCTCTGAACGTTATGTGCTAGCTGGGTCTCTAGAGCTTTGCAAACCTGTATTGTGCAATATTCTTCAAGCTCTGTCATGTTGGTTGTTGATCATTGCTAGACAGACATTTTCAAGTCTTGACATATATTTTCAAGCAGATTCAAGTCCAAACTGTACCGAGGCCTCTAAGGAACATTCATTGTCTTCTTTGTCATACCATAGATCATTTAGCTATTTGATTTTGAGATTTTGGGTACACAAAAAAAGATTTAACAATTATTTGATAAAATATAGAATTTGTCCTTTACTACTATAACCCATAGACATGCATTAAATAACACATTCATAAATGGCAAAACAAAAAGTAAAAAAATGTATCATAAAGAACAAGGTTTTGAAGTGTCTGTCCTATAACTATGATATAAAAAAGCTCAAGAACTATATATGTATTTTTTGGGACAGATATTTAACCCCTTTTTTGGGCGGGCGGCACAATTCTACTTCCTTACTTCCAGACTTTTTTTAAGCCGATACCAGGTTACCTTCAGATAAGTCCCGTGACACTCATGGGGGTCATAGAGCAAAATGGAGAACACCATTGTGGGAGTGTCCCCTTTCCATAGTGGGGTCATATTAGTTTGTAGCCCAAACGGTTCGCACATCGATGGTACCGGGCTTGTGGGGGTCCTAGAGCAAAACGGAGAACACCATCGTGAGAGTCTCATCTTTCCATAGAACGTTACTAATATTTTTCTTGTGGTTTTTATTTCTTATTGTTCTGAGAACATGACTTTTCATAGAACCATGAGGAAACCTGCAGAAAACGTTATGCTGAAGTACTGAAATTCCCACAGAAGAACGTTTATTTATTTATTCTTTGGGGGCCCATCCACCACCCCTACCTCTTCGTAGGACCAAAATAAACGTTGTTTTTACAGCTTTTTGTTTTGTTGTTGCATGTAAATTTGTTTTTTTATTACACAACAAGAATGAATGAATTTGATATCTATTACATTTAGATATATAGTACATTGTTTTCAATCATAACTATTATAGAACATTAGCTTTTAAACCCACGCCTCAGCTACTCTCAGTCCATCCAGTCCGTATCTCTGTAAACTGCCTTCTTATGATTTTCATGTGCCATACATTTTTCAGCTGTGCTGTGATGTTTCACATACATACGCTCTCACCACGTTCTAAGACACATATGATTCTCAAAAGGTTATGTGCTAGCTGGGTAAACTCTTTACTCTTTGACAACATGATTGGCAGTTGTCAATTCATACACTAGTTAAATAAAGGTTAAAAAAATGTATATAAAAATATACAGATTCTTTATGAGGAAGTTGTTGATCATGGATTCACAAAATTGCTGAAACATCAGCTGCTCTTTACATTTCTATTAAATCAACCTACTAGTTTTACACCTCAAAAGTCATTTCATTTTTTAAAGAGTTTTAAAGGTATTTCTGTTGGAACAAGGTTTGATGTTTGCTCTCAGGTTGCAAATTGCCTAAGGCCAGGGCGTCTCACCCATAACTCTATCCACCTCACCACTGAGAAATGTAAATAATTTCTCTCTCTCCTTCACTGCTTCTTTGGTGAGTAATCACACCCTTCTCATCTCAAGAGAACATTGCCTGGCTGATACCAAACTCCAAGTCCTCCTTAAATTGATAGTATAGGCCTATACTCCAAATATTCTGTATATCAAATCAAAATCTGGTATTTATATGGCAGCAGCTACTCTTCCTGGGATCCGACAAAATTAAGGCAGTTATACAATTTTAAAAACATTACAATACATTCATTACAGAGTTCACAACACTCAGTGTGTGCCCTCAGGCCCATACTCCACCACCACATATCTGCAACACAAAATCCATGTGTACATGTTATCATGTGTGTGTATGCATGTGGCTGTGCCTATGTTTGTGTTACTTCACAGTCCCTGCTTTTCCAGAGGTGTATTTTTATCTGTTTTTTTTTATATATATATCTGATTCTACTGCTTGCACCATTTACCTGATGTGGAATAGAGTTCCATGTAGTCATGGCTCTATGTAGTACTGTTCACCTCCAATAGTCTGTTCTGGCCTTGGGGACTTTGAAGAGACCTCTGGGGGCATGTCTTGTGGGGTATGCATGGGTGTCTGAGCTGTGTGCTAGTCGTTTAAACAGACAGCTCGGTGCTTTCAACATGTCAATACCTCTCACAAATACAAGTAGTGATGAAGTCAATCTCTCCTCTACTTTGAGCCAAGAGAGATTGATGATGCATATTATTAACGTTTGCTCTCTGTGTACATCCAAGGGCCAGCCGTGTTGCCCTGTTCTGAGCCAATTGCAATTTTCTTAAGTCCCTTTTTGTGGCACCTGACCACACGACTGACCAGTAGTCCAGGTGCAACAAAACTAGGGCCTGTAGGACCTGCTTTGTTGATAGTGCTGTTAAGAAGGTAGAGAAGCGATTTATTATGGACAGACTTCTCCCCATCTTAGCTACTGTTATAGCAATATGTTTTGAACATGACAGTTTACAATCCATGGTTACTCCAAGCAGTTTAGTCACCTCACCTTGCTCACCTATTACAATATTTACTGTTTAGTGAATGATTTGTCCCAAATACAATGCTTTTAGTTTTAGAAATATTTAGGACTAACTTATTCCTTGCCACCCATTCTGAAACTAACTGCAACTCTTTGTTAAGTGTTGCAGTCATTTCAGTTGCTGTAGTAGCTGATGTGTATAATGTTGAGTTATCCGCATACATAGACACACTGGCTTTACTCAAAGCCTGTAGCATGTTGTTAATAAAGATTGAAAAAAGTAAGGAGCTTATCAGGGCAATTCTGTTGAATGTCATCTGTTACGAGCAAGTTATTCATTTCATGGACCTTGTTTCTTAAGCTACATATGTTAACGAGGGCTATTTTGAGCACTTTTCTGGGATGCTTGCTTGTTTTCATTGCTTTACTGGGAAGCTTAGCAGAAGTATATATTCTAGTATATATGTTATTTATGTTAGTTGGACTTCCTACTATGGCACACTGCTGACAGCATAAATCTGGTTCATAGACACATGATTGCTGCATACAATAGCTGTAGGATCAGCAGAGGCATTCAAGGCAATTAGAGGGGCATAAAATAGGTTACTTACATTGTGTCTACCAATGCCCCTGGTATAATGTACATTTGCTAAAGCATTATGATGACTCAGTGACACAATGGTAGGGATTAACTGAGACGGGCTTGGGTTATTGGTACCTTCTTATCCTTGTGAATATCAAAGTTAGTTTCTGCATATACAGTGCATATCATAAGTATTCACCCCCCTTGAACTTTTCACATTTTGTTGAATCAAAGTGAGATTTAAATGGATACAATTTAAAAATGTTGTCACTGATCCACACAAAATACCTCATGTCAAAGTGAAAATATATATATATWTTTTTTTAAACAAATGAATACAAAATAAACTACTAAAATGTCTTGGTTACCACCTTCGTTATGGCTAGCCTAAATAGGTTCAGGAGTGAAATAGTGCTTAAGAAATCATATAAGTTGCATGGACTCACCCTTGTTTTTTAATGACTACCCCATATCTGTACCCCACACAATTATCTGCAAGGTCCCTCAGTTGAGTAATGTATTTCAAGCACAGATTCAACCACAAAGAACAGGGGGCTTTTCCAATGCTGTGCAAAGAAGGGCACCTATTGGTAGATGGKTAAAAAAATAGGCAGACACTATCATGCTCAAAGGGATATTCAAAGTTATTAATTAGACTTTAGATTGTGTATCAATACACCCAGTTACTGCAAAGATACAGTCGTCCTTCCTTACTGATTTGCCAGCAGTGGAAGGAAACCACTCAGGGATTTGAGGCAAAAGGTGATTTTAAAACAGTAACAGAGTTTAACGGCTGTGATTGGAGAAAACTGAGGACGGATCAAAAACATTTGAGTTACTCCACAATACTAACCTAAATGAAAAGGATGCYTGTACAGAATAAAAAAATATTCCAAAAACATGCATCCCGTTTGCAACAAGGCACTAAACATGTAATGCTGCAGAAATGTGCCAAAGGAATTCACTTTTTGTACTGAATAGAAAGTGTTATGTTTGGGGCAAATCCAACGCAACACATCACTTAGTACTACTCTCCAGATTTTTAAGCATGGTCGTGGCTGCATCATGTTATGGGTATACTTGGCATCAGCAAAGACTAGGGAGTTTTCAGGATACAAAAAAAACAGAATGGAGTTAACCACAGACAAAATCCTAGAGGAAAACCTGGAGCAGTCTGCTTTCAACCAGACACTGGGAGACAAATTAACCTTTCAGCAGGACAATAACCAAAAACACAAGGCCAAATATACACTGCAGCTGCTTACCAAGGAGACAGTGAATGTTCTTGAGTGGCCTAGTTACTGTTTTGACTTAAAGCTGCTTGAAAATACACATGACCAAAAGTACAAAAGTATATGGACACCTGTTCGTCAAACATCTCATTCCAAAATCATGGGCATTAATATGGAGCCGGTCCCCCTTTGCTCCTATAACAGCCCCCACTCTTCTGGGAAGGCTTTCCACGAGATGTTGGAACATTGCTGCGGGGACTTGCTTCCATTCAGCCACAAGAGCATTACTGAAGTCRGGCATGATGTTGGGCGGTTAGGACTGGCTCGCAGCCAGCATTCCTATTCATCCCAAAGGTGTTCGGTGGGGTTGAGGTCAGGGCTCTGTGCAGGCCAGTCAAGTTCTTGCACACCAATCTCAACAAACCATTTCTGTATGGACCTCGCTTTGTGCATAGGGGCATTGTCATGCTGAAACAGGAAACTGTTGCCACAAAGTTGGAAGCACAGAATCGTCTAGAAAGTCATTGTACGCTTAGAATTAAGATTTACTTTCACTGGAACTAAGGAGCCTGAACCATGAAAAACAGCCCTAGACCATTATTCCTCCTCCACCAAACTTTACAGTTGGCACTATGCATTGGGGCAGGTAGCGTTCTCCTGGCATCCGCCAAACCCAGATTTGTCCGTCAGACTGCCAGATAGTGAAGCGTGATTCATTACCCCAGAGAACACGTTTCCACTGCTCCAGAGTCCAATGGTGGCGAGTTTCACACCACTCCAGCCGACGCTTGGCATTGCGCACGGTGATCTTAGGCTTGTGTGTGGCTGCTCGGCCATAGAAAACGAATTTCATGAAGCTCCCGACAAACAGTTCTTATGTTGATGTTGCTTCCAAAGGCAGTAGTGAGTGTTGCAATCGAGGACAGACGATTTTTACAGGCTACACGCTTCAGCACTCTGCGGTCCCGTTCTGTAAACTTGTGTGGCCTACCACTTTGTGGCTGAGCGGTTGTTGCTCCAAGACTTTTCCACTTCACAATAACAGCACTTACAGTTGACCTGGGCAGCTCTAGCAGGGCAGATATTTGACAAACTGACTAGTTGGAAAGGTGACAGTGCCATGTTGAAAGTCACTGAGCTCTTCAGTACAGGCCATTCTACAGCCAATGTCAATGGAGATTGCATTGCTGTGTGCTCGATTTTATACACCTGTCAGCAACGGGTGTGGCTGAAATAGCAGAATCSACTCATTTGAAGGCGTGTCCACATACTTCTGGCCATGTAGCGTATCAAGATTTTCTTTTTTATGTCAAGTTCCTTAAATGTGCTAAGAATTACATAAAAACAAACAGCTATCCTGCACCATTCCCAGAAGATTGTGGGAAGGTTGTATGGAAAATAATCATAGGAAAACTACACTCTCACCAAGCTCTATGAAACAAAGCTGGGTAGATTGCTACTTTCATCATCAATCTTCAGGTTTGACATAATTATGAAGTCCTTGTTTTGTCTTTGTTTTTAACCGCCTCGTTTTTAACTGTCAGTATCATTATCATGCCAATATTTTGGCTCACCTATCATCTCATTTCTCCGCCCTGCTTTTTCTGTCCGACTACAAACACCTTTCCACCTATAATTAAAAAGACTGGGTGTGGTTTTTACATACTCTACACTCTCTTATAAATACAGACTGAAAATACAGTTTATGTACAGTCCTTCAACCTCCAGTACCAGGTGAGGCTTGCTTTAATGTGTAAATGGATGGGTTCTTATGCAATTCTTGTTTATATGACGAAAGTAACTTTGATATTTACATGGATAAGAAAATACCGGATTTTAATTTGATATACTGATTATTTTGGAAATATACTATTCATTTGTCCAACAGTGTGATTTCAGTGCCAACTCTTGTTTGAGAAAATGAATGATCCAGGTAAGTGTTGAAGTTGTTCACTTCATTTACTGTATTATGTGCACTGAGGTTTTAAATTACTATGTAGTTATGTAGTTTCACAACAACCCTGAAGTTGAGAATATATTGCACTGACATTGCATTTACGATTTCAAGGAGTGAGTAGACTAGTATGGCCTATACATGCTTTCTCGATGCTTACTGGGAAATAATGACAATGCATTCCTCTATTATTTGAATAACTTCAAAATATTCTTTACTTTTTATCCACAGCAAAGAAACCGGTAAGTCAGTTAACTTACTTTTCAAATACAGAAAATACCTTCAGACTTGTGTGCTATGTGTTTGACATAATGTGTTGTTGTTCCAGGAGGATCCCACACCTGGGACTGATGACGTAAGATATCTGCATTATTTGTCTATCTCTGCTTCTTTACTTCAGTCAACTCAGTCTTAAAAAACTTTTCAAATCAAGCGAAGTAAAGAACAAAAGTATTTTCTAGCTTGCTATATCTTAGATCCCAGTGTTGTCCTGGTGGATGTAAACAGAATACTGTCTGTTTCACAGGGCTCCGGAGGAGAGGGCAAAGGAGAGTTAGGAGGCTTACAAAATAATAGTTAATACACATTAACGTAATAACATTAATATTGTTTCGGAAACCCCTCAAAAAATGGAATTTAGATTTTCACATGTCAG
This sequence comes from Salvelinus sp. IW2-2015, assembly GCF_002910315.2. NCBI lineage: Eukaryota > Metazoa > Chordata > Actinopteri > Salmoniformes > Salmonidae > Salvelinus > Salvelinus sp. IW2-2015. The sequence continues at coordinate 20,664,278 of NC_036849.1, forward strand.
GGTAATGGGTGTAATCATTGAGACAATTGAAGGGAAAACATTTCCATCAGAAAGGTTTTCCGAAACCAATAGGTGAGTCTAGTAATGTTATTTTTGTCATTTCCAGGGGAAGAAGGGAAAAGGTGGAAAAGGGGGACACGGCCATGGGAAAGCCGGCGAGCATGGAGGAGATCATGGAGGCGACCATAAAGGAAAAGGAGGCGAGCATAAAGGAAAAGGAGGCGAGCATAAAGGAAAAGGAGGCGAGCACGGAGATCATGGAGGCGAGCATAAAGGAAAAGGAGGCGAGCATAAAGGAAAAGGAGGCGAGCATGGAGATCATGGAGGTGACCAAAAAGGAAAAGGAGGCGACCACGGAGGAAAAGGAGGTCGTGGAGGACATTAAAGATTTAATCATGTACCATTTGCATCTGTTTAATCACGGTAATTATTACGGAAAAAACATGTTGAGCGATTTATTAAAGTTTACAAATCTCTAATAAAACCTACTTATAAAACAGAGTCATATGTTTGTATAACTTCTTAATGCATAATAATCATGCAATACAATGAACATTTTACATTGTAGAAACACAAAAATTACAGCAAAATAAGTCATTTTTTGCCATCTAAACAAGTCACTATATGTCAGAGGCGTCGAGATACTATCATACTACACCATTCCTGTGTAGCCCATACCAGACCAACATATCAAACATTCAGTGAAGGACAGCTCAACGTCATTTTTATAATTTTACTCACATACAGAACATTAACCAACGGGGTAGTAATAAACCCGGAACAATGACCAGGTATGTCCCTGAGTCTTGGAAATATAATCCTGTTTCTTGTGGATATTTGTCTCCCCTTGCACCACTATTTTTAACCGTTGTTATCAATAATTTCCATGTGAACGTCCACACAACATTCAGGAAAAAAATCCCAAATGTTTTATTAACCATCCAAAAAAATTTAAGCGCGTAAAGTAGTTGACGGATAAAAACATGTCACAATAGGCCTGATGGAAAGCAAATGTCGGTAAACTTTACAAATGTCGTCAAAACAAAATATGACAAGGTGTGATCTTTTTGTTTCGGTAAAATTACGTTGGAAACGCTTTTATGCGCAAATATTGATATAATAACCATCATATCAAGTAAAGTCAGGACATGACATGTTGCGTGGTCCTCCCACTACGACTCAAGAAGACAGACATTTTATTAGGCTACAACAAATTAAATATATAAACTTCACAGGGTGGTGAAAGGTGATGAGCTTGATGGTCCTTCCCAATAAATATCGAGGGTATTATTCTGGTGACATGATGATCGATTCTTGGCTGCCGTTTGACAAATTAAAATGAATTCGCTTTTGTTCATAATAATTTCATTACGTATTATGTATCTGCAAACTGTTGGCTAGACAGCAGGTGCCAATACCAGAGTGAGCACATTCGCTATATAATGCACAAAAAAATCAGAGTTGAAAATTCGATGGAAACAATTTACTTGTATTTGACTGCAAAATATACTTTTTGTGCACTACGTCATCACGCACAGACTTTTATCAGCAGCAAATCAATTTGATGGAAACAGATCTGTGGTGGGAAAATGCTTATATTTTATGTAAACGGCTTTAAAAATATKCGCATACAAATCTGTCGCCAATTGGATAGAAACATAACTAGTTTTCAACATAAAGCCCACAAAATAGGCTACTATTCCAGCCTGAATCGATAAATGATGGTCGGCTAATGCCGCGTTCAAAACAACTGGGAACTCGGAAATCTCAGACTTCCAACCTTAGTGACATGACGTCAGTGAGCTTCAGGTCGGAAAGTCAGATCTCTAGAAAAAGACCAGAGTTCCCGAGTTGGATTACCGTTCAAMCCGATTTTTCCCATTCAGCGCTTGTTTTTGTTGTTGTTGTTGATGAGTTCGCAGTTAAAAGCACTGAAATCGAGGATTTCCAAGTTCCCAGTTGTCTCGAAACCACCATAAGGCAAGGCAATAATAATTGCGTGCTCCGTCTTCGACTTTGTCATCGATTGACAAATTGCTATAACGTATGTGGTTAGCCGATACTTAAAATACCTATCCACGCGTTGTAAGATTTGTTAGGCATAAGCGACGTCTAAGCGTAGGAACGCAGCCACAGTAAAAGGGCCAATTTCCTCTCATTTAATTGTACTTGCAGTTGACTCTTACCACCAAAGGAATACATCAAAAATGTGTTCAAAATATAATACATTAGAGGTCTGTGCTACAGATATGTAAAATGCAGTTATGTATACAGCAATGGAATGTTTGTACACAGATAACATGTATATATTTTAATTCAGTTGAACAAAACATGACAAAAGTGTCTTGCACATGTCTATGTAAAAGTACAGTATAAAAACCTGAATCACATTTTCAAGTGTCTCATTGCTAAGTCTCCACAATCTGGGATGTTGCGTCACACAAACAATATGACAGAAAAAAAGAAAAAAAAGCTGATCAAATATTATCCATCCATGATATCATAATATTTATAAAACATTCACAAAGATCAAAGCTCATCACTAAGCTAAGGATCCTGGGACAAAACACCTCCCTCTGCAACTGGATCCTGGACTTCCTGACGGGCTGCCCCCAGGTGGTAAGGGTAGGTAACAACACATCTGCCACGCTGATCCTCAACACAGGGGCCCCTCCTGTACTCCCTGTTCACTCATGACTGCATTGCCAGGCACGACTGACTCCAACACCATCAGTATGTTTGCAGATGACAACAGTTATAGGCCTGATCACCGACAATGACGAGACAGCCTATAGGGAGGCGGTCAGAGACCTGGCCGTGTAGTGCCAGGACAACAACCTCTCCCTCAACGTGATTAAGACAAAGGAGATGATTGTGGACTACAGGAAAAGGAGGACCGAGCACACCCCCATTCTCATCAACGGGGCTGTAGTGGAGCAGGTTGAGAGCTTCAACTTCCTTGGTGTCCACATCACCAACAAACTAACATGGTCCAAGCACACCAAGACAGTTGTGAAGAGGGTATGACAAAACCTATTCCCCCTCAGGAGACTGAAAAGATTTGGCATGGGTCCTCAGATCCTCAAAAGGTTTTACAGCTGCACCATCGAGAGCATCCTGACAGGTTGCGTCACTGCCTGGTATGGCAACTGCTCGCCTCCGACCACATGGCACTACAAAGGGTAGTGCGTATGGCCCCGTACCTCACTCGGGCCAAGCTTCCTGCCATCCAGGACCTTTATACCAGGCAGTGTCAGAGGAAGGCCCTAAAAATTGTCAAAGACTCCAGCCACCCTAGTCAGACTGTTCTCTCTGCTACCGCACGGCAAGCRGTACCGGAGCGCCAATTCTAGGTCCAAGAGGCTTCTAAACAGCTTCTATCCCCAAGCCATAAGACTCCTGAACTTCTAATCTAACGGCTACCCAGACTATTTGCAAAGGTCATGGTACTTCTGAATGAGAGTTGTTGGATCTTGTACTTTGCACCGGAAAATTCATCACTCTTTCATTGTTCAGTGTGGTAACTTAGTTCACTCGCAAATTGCATTTGAGTGAATGTGTTTGACAATAACCTTTAATACGATGTCCTGCACTAAAGATCCCCTGGGGGATCCATGGTTGAGGCAACACATTCACCTGAATGTTTCTGCACCTCCTCTTCCTCTGAGAAAGGATTCACCCCACCATTCCTGAGACCACTATAGGTCTCTATGGGATATTGGTTTACCAGCATCTCATCCACCCGCTTCAGTCAATGTTCAGGAGATTTTTTCGGTTCCATTTTATCAGTTATAGGGGCAGGGTTTTTCGTAAGCCTTGGTTTCTTTACTTGTTTCTATGGTATCTCCGACCTCACTGTTCTCTGACTTCATGGCTCTCAGTCACATCCACACTCACTGTTAATGACTCAGAGCAATGCCCCTTGACCTCCCTGACAACATAATATAATCTACACACAATACACCATAATGACAAAGCAAAAACGGAAAGATCACATTTACATAAGTATTCAGACTCTTTACTCAGTACTTTGTTGAAGTCTCGAGTCTTCTTGGGTATGACGCTACAAGCTTGGCATACCTTTCCGCTAGGTGACCTAAACTGTGACATGCTTAACACCCCGGCCATCCTACAATCTAAGCTTGATGCCCTCAATCTCACACAAATTATCAATGAACCCACCAGGTACAACCCCAAATCCGTAAACACGGGCACCCTCACAGATATCATCCTAACCAACTTGCCCTCCAAATACACCTCTGCTGTTTTCAACCAAGATCTCAGCGATCACTGCCTCATTGCCTGCACCCGTAATAGGTCTGCGGTCAAACGCTCCCCAAAACACTTTCACTGCCTTTCTAAATCGACCTGGCCCGGGTATCCTGGAAGGATCTTGACCTCATCCCGTCAGTAGAGGATGCCTGGTTATTCTTTAAAAGTGCCTTCCTCACCATCTTAAATAAGCATGCCCCATTCAAAAAATATTGAACCAGGAACAGATATAGCTCTTGGTTCTCTCCAGACCTGACTGCCCTTGACCAGCACAAAAACATACTGTAGCGTTCTGCATTAGCATCGAACATCCCGGTGATATGCAACTTTTCTGGGAAGTTAGGAAAGCTAAGGCTAGMTTTTTTTTTGCATCCTGTAGCACAGACTGCAAAAAGTTCTGGGACACTGTAAAGTCCATGGAGAATAAGAGCACCTCCTCCCAGCTGCCCACTGCACTGAGGCTAGGAAACACTGTCACCATCGATAAATCCACTATAATTGAGAATTTCAATAAGCATTTTTCTACGGCTGGCCATGCTTTCCACCTGGCTTACCTCCACCCCCCACAGCAACTCACCCAAGCCTCCCCCACTTCTCCTTCACCCAAATCCAGATAGCTGATATTCTGAAAGAGCTGCAAAATCTGGACCCCTACAAATCAGCCAGGCTAGACAATCTGGACCCTCTCTTTCTAAAATGATCTGCCGAAATTGTTGCAACCCCTATTACTTGCCTGTTCAACCTCTCTTTCGTATCGTCTGAGATTCCCATAGATTGGAAAGCTGCCGCGGTCATCCCCCTCTTCAAMGGGATAGACACTCTAGACCCAAACTGCTACAGACCTATATCTATCCTACCCTGTCTTTCTAAGGTCTTCGAAAGCCAAGTTAACAAACAGATTACCGACCATTTTGAATCCACCCGTACCTTCTCCGCTATGCAATCTGGTTTCAGAGCTGGTCATGGGTGCACCTCAGCCACGCTCAAGGTCCTAAACGATATCATAACCGCCATCGATAAGAGACATTACTGTGCAGCCGTATTCATCGACCTGGCTAAGGCTTTCGACTCTGTCAATCACAACATTCTTATTGGCAGACTCAACAGCCTTGGTTTCTCAAATGATTGCCTCGCCTGGTTCACCAACAACTTCTCAGATAGAGTTCAGTGTGTCAAATTGGAGGGCCTGTTGTCTGGACCTCTGGCAGTCTCTATGGGGGTGCCACAGGGTTCAATTCTCGGGCCGACTCTCTTCTCTGTATACATCAATGATATCGCTCTTGCTGCTGGTGATTCTTTGATCCACCTCTACACAGACGACACCATTCTGTATACCTCTGGCCCTTCTCTGGACACTGTGTTAACTAACCTCCAGACGAGCTTCAATGCCATACAACTCTCCTTCCGTGGCCTCTAACTACTCTTAAATGCAAGTAAATCTAAATGCATGCTCTTCAACCGAATGCTGCCCGCACCTGCCCGCCCGTCCAGCATCAGTACTCTGGACGGTTCTGACTTAGAATATGTGGACAACTACAAATACCTAGGTGTCTGGTTAGACTGTAAACTCTCCTTCCAGACTCACATTAAGCATCTCCAATCCAAAATTAAATCTAGAATCGGCTTCCTATTTCACAACAAAGCCTCCTTCACTTATGCTGCCAAACATACCCTCGTAAAACTGACCATCCTACCGAACCTCGACGATGTCATTTACAAAATAGCCTCCAACACTCTACTCAACAAATTGGATGCAGTCTATCACAGTGCCATCCGTTTTGTCACCAAAGCCCCATATACTACCCACCACTGTGACCTGTACGCTCTCGTTGGCTGGCCCTCGCTTCATACTCGTCGCTAAACCCACTGGCTCCAGGTCATCTACAAGTCTCTGCTAGGAAAGCCCCGCCTTATCTCAGCTCACTGGTCACCATAGCAGCACCCACCCGTAGCACACGCTCCAGCAGGTATATCTCACTGGTCACCCCCAAAGCCAATTCTTCTTTTGGCCGCCTCTCCTTCCTTGCCAATGACTGGAAAGAACTGCAAAAATCACTARAGCTGGAGACTCTTACCTCCCTCACTAGCTTTAAGCACCAGCTGTCAGTGCAGCTCACAGATCACTGCACCTGTACATAGCCCATCTGTAAACAGCCCATCCAATCTACCTCATCCCCATACTGTATTTATTTATTTATTTATCTTACTCCTTTGCACCCCAGTATCTCTACTTGCACATTCATCTTCTGCACATTCTACCATTCCAGTGTTTAATTGCTATATTGTAATTACTTTGCCACCATTGCCTATGTATTGCCTTACCACCCTTATCCAACCTCATTTGCACATGCTGTATATAGACTTTTCTACTGTATTATTGGTTGTATGTTTGTTTATTCCATGTGTCTGTGTTGTTGTATGTGTCGAACTTCTTTGCTTTATCTTGGCCAGGTCACAGTTGCAAATGAGAACTTGTTCTCAACTAGCCTACCTGATTAAATAAAGGTGAAATAAAAAAAATAAACAGCTGGATTTAAGGAGTTTCTCCCATTCTCCTCAGCAGATCATCTCAAGCTCTGGCAGGTTGGATGAGGAGCGTCGCTGCACAGCTATTTTCAAGTCTCTCCAGAGATGTTCGATCGGGTTCAAGTTTGGGCTCTGGATGGGCCACTCAAGGACATTGAGACTTGTCCCAAAGCCACTCCTATGTTGTCTTGGCTGTGTGCTTAGGATCGTTGTCCTGTTGGACGGTGAACCTTCACCCCAGTCTGAGGTCCTGAGCGCTCTGGAGCAGGTTTTCATTAAGGATCTCTGTACTTTGCTCTGTTCATCTTTCCCTCGATCCTGACTAGTCTCCCAGTCCCTGCCGCTGAAAAACATCCCCACAGCATGATGCTGCCACCACAATGCTTCATCGTAGGGATGGTGCCAGGTTTCCTCCAGACGTGACGCTTGGCATTCAGGCCAAAGAGTTCAATCTTGGTTTCATCAGGCCAGAGAATCTTGTATGTCATGGTCTGAGAGCGGGCTATGTGCCATTTACTGAGGAGTGGCTTCCGTCTGGCCACTCTACCATAAAGGCCTGATTGGTGGAGTGCTGCAGAAATGGTTGTCCTTCTGGAAGGTTCTCCCATCATCAGAGGAACTCTGGCTCTGTCAGAGTGACCATTGAGTTCTTGGTCACCTCCCTGACCAAGCCTTTTCTCCCCGATTGCTCAGTTTGGCCGGGTGGTCAGCTCTAAGAGTCTTGGTGGTTCCAAACTTCTTCCATATAAGGCCACTGTGTTCTTGGGGACCTTCAATGATGCAGAAATGTTTTGGTACCCTTCCCCAGAGCTGTGCCTCGACACAATACTGTCTCGGAGCGCTATGGACAATTCCGTCGACCTCACGGCTTGGTTTTTGCTGACATGCACTGTTGACTCTAGAACCTTATATAGACAGGTGTGGGCCTTTCCAAATCATGTATAATCAATTGAATTTACCACAGGTGGACTCCAATCAAGTTGTAGAAACATCAAGGATGATCAATGGAAACACGATGCACCGGAGCTCAATTTCGAGTCTCATAGTAAAGGGTCTGAATACCTATGAAAATAAGGTTTGTTTTTTATCTTTAATACATTTGCAAAGAAATTCTAAAAACCTGTTTTCGATTTGTCATTATGGACATTTAAAAATACCTTATCCATTGAAATCATTTTCTGATATAAAAGTCAGTCATTGATTAAGTAACATGCTCAAATTACAGAATCAATTGGTGTACAGTACTTTAACAGTATTAGTCATTCTATATTAGAATACCGAACAAAGAATGGCAACAAGAACACGTTTGAAGAGACACTATTAGGACCAATCTTTAAACCACAAGGATAGTCAGTGTCACAGAACTTTATAAAGGCAGCAATGTCAGAATTTGCTCTGCCTAATTTTCAACATTGTTTTGAATTTTAAAAAAACTGTCCTTTACCAGCCCATGGCAGTAGACAGTCTAATTTACACACAAATCACACTGATAACCACCTGATTCATGATCTGAGGCCTCCCTCTCCCCAGTGTCTCCTTACCATGTACAGTATTATCAGACAACACTGCACTTCTGAAGGGTCTGATACAGTAGCTCCTGGGAAGGTTTGTTTATGTTCAGAGGTGATTATTAAAAACATGCTCCGGTACTTTGGTAATTAAGAAAGTATTATTTTATTTTTTTAACCTCCCACTTTGGGCTGTATGTCTCAAGGTGTAGTTCATAGATGAATGATCTAAGAGCAAAATTAATATTTTAACTCAATTAGCCACGAAATCCCTAGTTTGAAAGCAACTTTTCTGGAAGCTGTGCCGCGCCATTTTCCCTACACGTGGGCCAGCACCCTAGCAATTCGAGTTCTAGCCAATTAGCTTCAGCCCCTCACATTTGAGCAACAGCTAGCAAGAGGCCTGCCCAGTGTTATCAGATGAGTTTGCAGGGTGGGCCCAATGGCTCAGTGGACACGAGAGAGCAATGACGTGGTGCACATGTGACAGTACACATTTTTCAGGGACTACTTTTGTCTCGTGAGTGCTACTTTCAGAGCTACTGGCAAAAAAGTATACAAAAAGGTACCGGAGAATCTTTTTAAATGAATGTAAACAGGCAATTTCCCCCCCATCTAGAATTTAATACAGAATAATATCAGAGGACAAACTGTTTCTTAATTAAGTTTCTTTATTTTACCCTTCAGTGACCATGGGCAGAGAAAATGTACTATTGACAGATGTCAGCGACAGTGAAAAATACAGGACATTATTGACAAGGGAGGGAAGCGCTTCCAGTTACTACTCCATCACATTTCATTAGGCCTTGTTTTGGGGGCTGCAGACCACAGATCACCTCTGTTAATGGGAAGATAAAGATAGAGCAACAGAGAGAAAAATAACAAGAATCATTACAGACATCAACCATATCTGTATGCTTGTATGGGTTGTTGCATCATTTGTATAGCTGTAATGTAGCGGATTCCTTACCGTTAAACAGGGTGGAGCCCTTCTTAGAAGAGTCCATTGACCTGCTCAGTCTCAGGGTCTAGGTCAATGTCATAGAAACAGGGCCTTGTGGGCAGCCCTGGAATTGTGGGCATCTAGGATGGGGCCAAAAAAGGAATAAACTGTACTAGTACTTTGTGTCCTCTGATCAAGAGATTGATTTGACTCTTCATTGATTCAGTTGATTTTCTGTTGAGATTATGGATATTTTAAATACAGTTATTCTCCAGGCCAGTGCTTTCTTACCGTGCCAACAAGAGGGTAGAGGAACCCAGCACCCACACTGGCACGGATGTCTCTGATGGGCAGGACGAAACCTGTGGGCACGCCCTTCTTATCCGCCTCGTGGGACAGGGACAGGTGGGTCTTTGCCATGCAGATGGGCAGATTCCCAAAGCCCTGACCAAAACAAATATGGCGTTCATTGAAAGGAGAGTAAAACCTCAAATAGAAATGTGAACCCTCCAGACTGTTTTCTTGAACCTTCAAAGTAAAGGTTGAAAATGTGCTCCAGAAATCAATGAGTAGTGTGCTACAAACAAATAGGTTCTATACAAAGCATGTAAACAAAGAACCGTCTCCATAAAACACCTTAGTCTCATAGCTATTGTACCTGTTTGGTGTAGAGCTCCACCTTGTGCTGGGCATCTGGCAGCAGCTCTATATCATCAGCCCCATAGATCTTCTGAGCAATGATCCGGATCTTATCCGCAATGGGCAGCTACAAGCAATTCAGACAGACAAAAATACACATACGTACAACATATGAGTACCATAGAACTGGTTCAGGTCATCTACACTGATTCTCCAACATGTTTAAATGTAATGCAAGCATTTGCAACAGTACCAGCAGTACATGAGGAGAAAGATTAAGTTATACTATTCTGGGAAATCACTTGATGTATAAATATTATAATCAAAACAGTCATCTACGTCTCAGAAGTAAATCAGTGATTTATTTCATCTACAGACATGACAAGAATGATGAGATGAATGGAAGAAAAATTATAGATTTCCTGAGCAGGATGAAATCAATGCATCCATGTCATATAGTGAAAAACAAGGTCTTTGACTGAGGCCGACGCTCGCTTTACCTCCACATCATAGAGGAACTTGAAGTCACTGGGGGCCTCAGAAGCCCTCTGCACAGCCTGTCCCAGGGCCACGGCACCAGCACCCCCTTCAGCCCAGTGAGAGCAGCGCACCGCATCAAAGGCCCCCACTTCCTTGGCCAGGGTGCAGATCAGGTCCAGCTCTGATTCAGTGTCCGTCCTGCAGTCAGGGAGACACAGGTCAGAGGTCAAAACACTGGACAAGAGGGGTAAAATAGTTTCAGATGCTCACCATGAATAGGACTTACTTGAAAGCGTTGACGGCCACTACCACTGGCACTCCAAAATGCATGGCATTCTCCACTTGTTTCCTCATGTTACTGCAGCCCTTCTCCAGCAGCTCAAGGTTCTACACAGAAACACACAAAAGTTTTAGAATTTTTTATATACAGCTATTATATAATATACTGCGTACAGTCTGGCTTTGTAGAGACACCCGAGAGGGAGTTGAGTGGAGCTATTTTATACTCACATCAATGATCACATGTAGCCAGTAGGTATTGGGCAATGGTCCATGTAAAATCAAGAGAGCATGTGAACTGGACCTAATTGCACTGCATAATGGATGAGCCTGTGTAGTTCAGCTCAACTAATTGCATCAGATGAGAATTGTGTCACAAGACACAAAGCAAATACAACGCACATGCTCTTGATGCCTTCTAATGAAGTCTTACGACTAGGGCGCTTACAGTGACCGTATTACAGCCACATGATAATGGTCCATTCTAAATCAAAACAAATTTCACACAAACTAAATAATATATGTAAAGACAAGATTAAATCAAGAATAGTGTGATGGTTGAAAATATTAGCCTATCACTTGTGAATGATGCCCATCTTAAGGAAGACAGCACATGCTTTTTGTCTCCTACTTTTTCAAATCATAGTCGCACACCTCATATAGCCTAGCCCATAGGCCTATGTTTTGGTAAGGTTGATATCACAACTAAAGTGACCAAATAACTTCTTAAAATGAAGCACATTAATCCGCTTTACAACGGGTGTAGAGCCTAACTGATATACATACGCAGCGCGTGAGTTTCAAGTTTGGGGAAGTTCATTTTCAATGTAAAAATGCACCTTAATAATAAAAGCATTACATGCATAATCGCATTTGTGGTCACTTTTGAGAATGGTGTTTTCCTGCTAATGGAACATTCCCGCTTATAGCCTACTGCAGTGTGTGCATTGCTGCACTTATGTGAAAAAATAACCAAATAGTTCAACATTTTAAGCTAAACCTGCTCATCTATTGAGTCAGGCTCATTGCTTAAAACAGTTTTTTTGATGCTAGTGGTTGTATTAATTCGGGATCTATCACATCCCACAACTGCCCTAAAATATGTTTGGAATATTTATTTATCGCACAGAATAAAGTAAACTTTTGTACAATAGGGGATAGTAGATTGACATGGGCTATGGCTTTTGCTGTTCGCTAGGCCTACTCATCTTGTTGGCTGACGAAAAGTAAATGTGGACAGTTCTTCCAATATGCACCTCGGAATTGGATGATGTGCGCAGTTGCATCCCGGATGTGTCTGTCTTTACTTGTAGCCTGTGAGAAAGGCCTGATCATGTGAATGAGAGCCATGTGAGTGAGAGGTGCTTCGGCATGCAGCTGGGAGAATGGAATTATTATATTCAGCCCAAGCGCACAACGGCCACAAAAGGCATGGATTTTTTAAGGGGGCATTAGGGCCACACAAAGGGGATGCAGCCGGGAAATTCGAGGCATTATCAAGTGCTTGTCAAATTGTGAATGAGAGACTGATGAAGTGTGAACAGCCTGCGCAAAAAAACAAAGCAGAGCTCATGCCTTGCATGCAAATTCTTTCAAATCATTAGTCACATCATGCAGCCTAAGAATGAATTAAAAATCTAGCCCATAACTAAAGTTACATAAATAACTCTAAATTAAGCATATAGGAGTACCTGTTTCTTTGTTAACCGCGCAACACAGAATTGCCGCGTGTGCGGACTCCCTCAAATTGTTCGGAGAAAATATCCTTCCTATTTTATTCAGCTATGTTCAATTGTATTCTGATTACTATAAATAATGCCATTGAATTCTAAGCAAATCTTGTCTGCTAAATGAACTAGCGTAGCCCTCAGAATTATGGCATAGCCAGATCACGGCCTAACATAAGGACAACTCATGCTATACTGTTCTTCTGGTGTAGGCTATATTACATGGATTTATTATACTTTTTAAAATGTAGATGTTCCAAAAGGTCTGCATCAGTGGCTTGTAGGTTATGTGTGGAAGCCAGCAGATGCTAAATGTGTTTATGTTAATTAACGGTCAATTACTATGACCGGCTGACAATTTCATGACCGCCACAGCTCTACYTAAAACCAACTTGTGCAGAGGATGAGCAATATGCCATTAACAGAACATTATCATAAAAGGTAAGTGGTACATTTAGGATGGCTGCTCTTTCCCTGATGTGATGCGGTGTAAAAGGGGTGGGGCTGAAGTGAGAGTGAGGGTGAGGCGCAGAGAAGTGTCTTACCTCTTCCACATATTCTTTGGGCAGGGCCATCCCAGCAGTAACCTGGATCAAAGGAGAAAGATCAGTCAAAAAGCTATCAAATTACTAACCTAGAACAAACAATAAGGGGCTGTATCCCTATTTCCTGTCCAAGGACATGAAACATACTAGTGTTCGTGGGGATAGAGCTAAAGCAGCAGAATGACAGGTCTTCCTGTGTGACCTCCAAGCAGGAAATTGAATTACATTCTTAGCAGTGCACCTGCATTGATTGAAGCGGGATAGGACATTCTATAGGAGAGAATATATACACTACCGTTCAAAAGTTTGGGGTCACTTAGAAATGTCCTTGTTTTTGAAAGAAAAGCAAATAACATCAAATTGATCAGAAATACAGTGTAGACATTGTTAATGTTGCAAATGACTATTGTAGCTAGAAACGGCAGATTTTTTAATGGAATATCTACATAGGCGTACAGAGGCCTATTATCAGCAACCATCACTCCTGTGTTCCAATGGCACGTTGTGTTAGCTAATCCAAGTTTTATAATTTTAGAAGGCTAATTGATCCTTAGAAAACCCTTTTGCAATGATGTTAGCACAGCTGAAAACTGTTGTTCTGATTAAAGAAGCAATAAAACTGGCCTTCTTTAGACTAGTTAAGTATCTGTGAGCATCAGCATTTGTGGGTTCGATTACAGGCTCAAAATGGCCAGAAACAAGGACCTTTCTTCTGAAACTCGTCAGTCCATTTTTGTTCTGAGAAATTAAGGCTATTCCATGCGAGAAATTGCCAAGAAACTGAAGATCTTGTACAACGGTGTACTACTCCCTTCACAGAATAGCGCAAACTGGCTCTAACCAGAATAGAAAGAGGAGTGGGAGGCCCGGTGCACAACTGAGCAAGAGGACAAGTACATTAGAGTGTCTAGTTTGAGAAACGGACACCTCACAAGTCCTCAACTGGCAGCTTCATTGAATAGTACCCGCAAAACACCAGTCTCAACGTCAACAGTGAAGAGGCGACTCCGGGATGCTGGCCTTCTTTGCAAAATGGAATATTTCCAGCTACAATAGTAATTTACAACATCTACACTGTATTTCTGATCAATATGATGTTATTTWAAAAATGGACAAAAAAAGTGTGCTTTTCTTTAAAAAAACAAGGACATTTAAGTGACCCCAAACTTTTGAACGGTATATATGACATTAATACGTGAACATTCTCTAGGTTGATCTGATGATTATAATTGACTACACTGAGCAACCGCTACTCTTCTTTTGAGGGGGCAAAACCTGCCCTTTAATTGTTTTTTCTGAAGCAGTCTTTCTGAAAGCTGCCCATTGGCACCACCATTAGAACAAGAGTAGAAAGATTTCAAAGACCTCCAGTAAACTATGCAGTCACTCACCGTTGGCCCACCTCCATGCATCTTCAGAGCTCGGACGGTGGCCACCAGCACCACCACGTGAGGCCGCAGGCCGGAGTAGCGGCATTTGATGTTGAAGAATTTCTCCATGCCGATGTCAGCGCCGAACCCAGCCTCAGTCACTGTCCCATGAGAGAAACAACCAACACTCACATTACAAGAGGTGTTCATAGTTTTGTTTCTTGTCAAGGGAGAGGCTGTGTGTTTCAGCTCCACTTACCCACAAATCCCTCCGGGCCGACCAGCTTCAGGGCTATCTTATCAGCCAGGATGGAAGAGTTGCCGTGGGCGATGTTGGCGAAAGGTCCGGCGTGGACGAACACGGGGGTTCCCTGTAGAGAAACTCCTCTCAATCATCCAGCAGCAGAACACACACTCAGCCAGTAGCAATGTCACCACTCTGACTCAAAGAAGTCAAGTCTACCACATCAAACACCATAGACTCAGAATCACATATCTGCAGTCAACAAACTTAGTTCTAGGCTTTGGAATATCTGTTGATTTGATGCAAATAGATTAGCTACTTTGTACCCAATCCTGCCTCAGAACTTCTCAAAGAGAAACAGGGGATTAGTAACTAAACTAAAAACAGCCACAAGCACACGCTATCTGTCTTCTCCAGACTGTGTCATCACTGCTCCGTGAGAACATAGGAAGCTTCACATCCACACTACCCTAACCAATTAAAGAATCTGAAACCCATTTTCCCACATGGCTTTGCTTCCCTCTCCAGTTGCCAGGCCTGTACAGTTCCACCCTGAGGAGTTCCCTCCCTCCCTTCCCTGCCCCACCCACCTCCAGAGTCTGCATCAAGTTGGGCTTGATGGCATCCCTCATCAGCACAGTCAGGGCTCCACTCACACCCTGCACACAGAGGGAACAATGAAATGGTGAGAATCTTTTAAGGCCAGAATCAACAAGCACTCATCACAAACCTCAACTGTCTATGTGTTGGTTGACAGTGTGAGAGGGAGACTAGGGCCACCTACCAGGTCCTCTGTGGTGATGGGCTGCCCACTGCGGCTGGTTGCCACCACCATCTTGGCCAGGCGCTGGCGCATGTCCTTCAGGCTGCTGGTGAGAGCCAGCACAGCCATGATCTCACTGGCCACCGTGATGCTGAACTGAGCCTGGGGGAGGAGGACAGAACAAGAGTCAACAGCAGTATCAGTGGGTGACTAACTAATGGAAGAAAAGCATGTGTACTATGAACTTTTACATACCTCCCTAGTGTGTCCCTTCTCAGTCGGCGATTGGCCAATGGTGATCTTCCTCAGGAAACGATCATTGGTGTCTAACACTGAAATGACACAAAGACCCATTAAAACACTGTTCTACATCTCAACACTGACATGTCATAGAATAGCAGGGCTCTCCAACCCGGTTTCTGGAGAGCTACCCTCCTGTACGTTTTCGCTCCAACCCCAGTTGTAACTAACCAGGTTCAGCTTATCAACCAGCTAACCATTACAATCAGGTGTGTGGATTAGGGTAGGAGTGAAAACCTACAGGACTGTAGCTCTCCAGGAGCAGGGTTGGAGAGCCCTGTAGTATAGTATACATTATACACAACAGTCAGGCCACTCAGGGTACATATCCAGTACAGTCTTCAGTACCTCTGTGCCAGGTGATGGAGTCAGGGTCCATGTCTAGTCGGGCAAAGCGGGTTATCTCCTCCTCGGTCAGAGTGGTGGGGTCAGTCTTCTCAATGCCCAGTCTCTACAGGGATCACATACAGAGACAATAGTAGAGAAATTCCCTCCCTAAGACAGTCAAGATAATAATGGCATTGTCATCCACGGATACAATTGAGTTTGTACCTTTAGTCTGTTTATCTGGATGGGGGAGAATGTCCTCTGACCTCCACTAAGAGGGACCAGACGGTTATATAAAGCCTGTGGGAGAGGGAATGAGTGAGAAAGATAAGAAATGGACCGACACACACATTAATCAAACATGGAATACCACCTTGTGCAGCGCAATCTTTCTCAAGAACAGATGTCAGCAACCGAGAGTGTTCACCTTGTCTGTTTGGGTGGCTTCATGGAACAGACGGGCGTCTATGGCGGCCGCCACCAGGTTGTTGGCAGCTGTGATGGCGTGGATATCTCCAGTGAGGTGGAGGTTGAACTGAAATCATAATTAAACCATATGGTCAAATAGAGCTTTATTTTTTTTATTTCACCAGGTAGGCTAGTTGAGAACAAGTTCTCATTTGCAACTGCGACCTGGCCAAGATAAAGCATAGCAATTTGACACATACAACAACACAGAGTTACACATGGAATAAACAAACATACAGTCAATAATACAGTAGAAAAATAAGTCTATATACAATGTGAGCAAATGAGGTGAGATAAGGGAGGTAAAGGCAAAAAAAGGCCATGGTGGCGAGGTAAATACAATATAGCAAGTAAAACACTGGAATGGTAGATTTGGAGTGGAAGAACGTGCAAAGTAGAAATAGAAATAATGGTGCGCAAAGGAGCAAAATAAATAAATAAATACAGTAGGGGAAGAGGTAGTTGTTTGAGCTAAATTATAGACGGGCTATGTACAGGTGCAGTAATCTGTGAGCTGCTCCGACAGCTGGTGCTTAACGCTAGTGAGGGAGATATGAGTCTCCAGCTTCAGAGATTTTTGCAGTTCGTTCCAGTCATTGGCAGCAGAGAACTGGAAGGAAAGACAACCAAAGGAGGAATTGGCTTTGGGGGTGACCAATGAGATATACCTGCTGGAGCACGTGCTACGAGTGGGTGCTGCTATGGTGACCAGTGAGCTGAGATAAGGCGGGGCTTTACCTAGCAGAGACTTGTAGATAGTGGGTTTGGCGATGAGTATGAAGCGAGGGCCTACCAACGAGAGCGTACAGGTCGCAATGGTGGTTAGTGTATGGGGCTTTGGTGACAAAACGGATGGCACTGTGATAGACTGCATCCAGTTTGTTGAGTAGAGTGTTGGAGGCTATTTTATAGATGACATCACCGAAGTCGAGGATCAGTAGGATGGTCAGTTTTACGAGGGTATGTTTGGCAGCATGTGTGAAGGATGCTTTGTTGCGATATAGGAAGACGATTCTAGATGTAATTTTTTTTATACCGAAACCCCTTCCTGAATGATCAATGTCTGGAACAGAATGGAAATCATTCAGTGCTGTACCTCCTCCATGGGAATTACTTGAGAATATCCACCTCCAGCAGCACCTCCTGTAGATAGAACATTCCAGGCATTTAGCATTGATAACAACTGAGCATTGATAAAGCCTTACATTTTCACACAAAAGGCATCCAACCAGTCAGTAAAAGGCAGCATCACTCAGTGCTCACCTTTGATTCCGAAGGTGGGGCCTTGGGAGGGCTGGCGGACACAGGCGAAGACATTGAGCTTCATGTGAGCCCCCAGAGCCTGGACCAGTCCTATGGTGGTGGTGCTCTTTCCCTCTCCCAGTGGGGTGGGGGTGATTCTAGAGGTACAGACAACATTAACACTGGTGTGAAACATTTCCGAGAGCATAATAGATAATCAATCTTGATAAATGAAGAGTTCTGTACCAGGCCACTGTAGCGAAAAGGAGCACATTTTCCATGTTACATCTACAACACAACAAGAACAAAAGTTTATTGTACAGAGCATACCCAGTGACCACCACGTATTTCCCATCAGGCTGTGCCCGCAGGCGATTGATGATGTCCAGCTGCACCTTGGCCTTGGTCTTCCCATAGAGCTCCACCTCGTCCGACAGCAGCCCCACCTCCGTGGCCAGTCGGTCGATGGGCTTGGGCACGATGGAACGCGAGATCACAATGTCACTGAGGGCCACAGTCAGGTCACACATTTATTCAGCAGTAACAGCAGACAGGAAATGTCATGCAAGTCTCTGAGGCCCAAATTTATGGCTTTCAAACATGAAGTAGAGAACCAAAATTAGACTAGAGCCCCTACTTTAGTGGAAGGTTGAATTATTCAGCAACATTACTGAGGAGTATTAAAAGTAAGAAAAATCACTAAACGACTAGAAGATAAAGTGATTCCACATCAGAGGGAAAGGTATGCAGAGGATGAGGGGACAAACCTTGGCACAGGCTTCTGCAGGATGAGCTTGGTGTAGGTGATGCTCCACTTGCCTGGCTGGTGAGACTCCAGGAAGCGCTTGGCACTTAGCACTGTGTTCTGGAGATGAAGAGAAACAACAAAGCACACAGCCAATGAAAAGCTCAGTTTACACATTTAGATTGTATTTATTATGGATCCCAATTAGCTGCTGCCTTCTTCCTGGGGTCCAGCAAAAATAAGGCAGTTATATACATTACACAGAAGACTTTACAACACATTAAGTGTGCGCCCTCAGGCCACTACTCTACAACAACAAATCCATGTGTACGTGTGAGTATAGTGCGCATGTGTGTATAGATTGGAATTTGTACCAAACTCAAAAGACAATTCGCTTCTATGGTTATGCCTTATAGACAAAAGCCATTCATTCTCACTGAATGTGCTCTGCGCAACTGTGGATTGCACAGTGCCATAAAAGTGAATAAAACATTGCTTTCCATTCATTTATGTCGTTAGAATTCCATTACCTCAGAGGATTACCAGACAGAAACAAATGAGTGTCTGAAATAACACCTTATCTACTACAAAATTCTCCACATTCAGTTTAACGGAGTCCGTCTTTGCCATGATGTCATGCTGCGTAAACAGTTGAGTGAATGGCATTGATGAGGTCACAGGACAGGGAGCTGCTCCATCACAAATAAATACCACTTTTCCACTGAAATATGAATTTCTCACAGGATGAATTTTGGAGGTGGTGTGGTTTGTGTGATTACTAGTAGGGATGCCACTGCCTTTGTGCTGGAGGTGGATCGGTAAGCTACACTCACGTGATGAGTAACCTTGCCTAAGATCTGTGGACTTGTTTTCCTAAGCCTTAGCTTGGTGGGCTAACTTATAAGGTATACAGACAACCGCCGTGTTCAATTCCCAGTTGTTCCCAACTACCTGCATGAGCATGGCCACAGTCATGGGCCCCACTCCTCCTGGTACTGGAGTGATGAAGCCAGCCTGCTCCTTAACAGAGGAGTAGTGCACATCCCCCACCACACGCTTCCCACTGGGCCGCGTCTCATCTGAGGAGCACAGAGAGGAACCATGCCGTCAACACAAGCACCCCTAAATGTTACCCATAAAGAGAAGTACCAGCTCCATGGAGAACCGATGATTCACTCCATGTTTAGCTCACTTTTATTCTAAAAAAAAAGTACTTGTCAAAATGGAATCCAATGGAGGGGACCATACTAACCTGGGATGTGATTAATGCCGCAGTCGATGACCACCGCTCCCTTCTTCACCCAATCCCCCTTCACCATCTCTGCTTTCCCAATCCCAACCACCAAAATGTCTGCTCTGCCCACCTGGAAAGAGAGGGGACTGGATGGATCTCCTCACTATACTAGTTTGTTTCGTGGCACAAGTCTATCAATCTAATAAACAGTAGTGCTCCGGTATGTGGGATCTGTATGTGACATGTCATCTACCTGTATACATCATCATGACGAGTTGCCTGTAGTACATGTTTATATGGATAGGAACTGCCTGTATATATGGTTGAGAGTGTTTTCATGTTCTGAGTGAGCGTGTGACATGTCCTGGGCTTGGGTTACCTCAGCAGCGAGGTCAGCAGTCTTTGAATGGCAGGTTGTCACGGTAGCGTGGTTCCACAGCAGTAGGTCATGCATGGGCGCGCCCACAATCTTACTGCGGCCAATCACCACAGCTCTCTTCCCGGCCACAGAAACACCTGCACAGATGCACTGCAGTGTCAATCATTAAATTGAGCACTTCTACATATTAAGTAATTCAGCTCATTAGCATTGGCTCATAACTAGTTTCTCTGCTGTACCCACCAGTCTGTCTGATGAGCTCCATGCAGCCGTTAGGAGTACAGGGGATGAAACAGTCACCCAAGTCCCCCCGGGACAGCTTCCCAGCATTTATACTGGTCAGACTAGGAACACACACACAGAGTACACTCATGAGCATGAGCATCCAGTTTCTAACCAATAAGAGTTAGTCATACTTTCACGTACTATATACACACACAACTCCTTCTGATGGTACATTGTATTTCCTAGAATGCCTTCTTTCATTTCCCCTTTCCAACATTGTCTCCCTAACAAGCTACGCATGATTAAAACCCTCAGAAAAAAAATCTGTACTCTTTTGAGATGAGACGACATAAATCAATGTCCTCATCATTAGTACACTGGTTAGAATTCAGGCCCTGTCTTTTTAACAGGCCCAGCTAAGTGCAGTACAGAAGCTCCTTTACTGGTCTCTCAGTAAGTCCAGAGAACAATCTGAATCAATAGAGTCAATTAGAGGAGCAAGAGATTAATGGAGCTTCCTAAACACCAAGACAAAAGGCCTGCATCCTTTAAACACACAGCCTGTATCAGCATCACTGTCCAATAAACACAATATATTCATGGCTCACACTACACAAATGGAACTAGAACACTTCCAGAATGGCAAAATGGTTTCACTAACCACATTTCCATACAGTTTATGCGAGTRAAGTCATACCAGATTTTTAAAATGTATTACAACAGCTGTGTTGGAAACAGGAAGTTTCGTTACAATTTAATAAATGCAGACAGTTAATTTGTTCGTTCGACATGGTGGGATCTTTTTGTGTCTGTAAAATTAATTATGCAAGAAATGGCAGTGGAAATTCCATTATGCGCAAATATTGATATAAAAACAATCATATCGCAGTAAACTTGGAGTCAATGGACGGTATGGTGTGTGGTCCTCCCACTACGACTTGGGAAACCATGCAGTTCATTAGGCTACAGATTAAATAAATTGTGATGAACTTCACAGAGTGGTGAAAGTGCAGTGATCTTGATGCTCCTTTCCAATAAATATCGAGGGTCTGATTGTGGTTAAATGATGATCGATGCTTGACAACAAAAAATATTCCTGCTCTTATCCATAATAATCTCATTATGTAGACTAGCCTACCTGCACTGTATCTGCGAATTGTTGGCTAGAGCACATGTTCCAAGACCAGAGTATGTACGTTTGCTATTTAACGCAACAGTTTGAGACAAAACTACATCGGTAGAGTTCAAAATGCAATGGAAACACAATGAACTTCAGATTTTCATTCAGTACAAATCATAAGCGAAAAAGTACATTTTGGGTGCACTAAGTTGCACTGATTTGTATCTGCAACAAGTCAGTTTGGTGGAAACACCACCGGTAGGAAAACGTGCATATTTTCTTTATGCAGATTTTAGAATATTCACATGAAAATCTGTAAACTGGTCACACAAAACACATCTCAGGGCTCACCCATCCACATCCTTCTCTGGGGCCACAGCGTTGGTCACCTTCTCAGTATCTATTTTGTGGATGGAGTCCAGAGGCAGCTGAACGATGAGGCCATGGATAGCAGAGTTCTCATTCACCTCCATAATGCTGTGCAGCACCTACAGAGTGATGGGGTGTGTAAAAGAGTGGGAGGGAAAGAAAGCTATAGAGAGAGAATGACAGACAAACAGAGTGCCAGAAAGAGGCCTGCAGAGACCACCAAGTTAACCCCCTCAGGATCCCTCCTCACCTCATCCTCTGTGGCAGTCTTGGGGAGCCTCAGGTGTGTGGCATTAATTCCAATCTACAGTAGGCACAAGAAAAACGGAGTTTAAAGGGATACTTCGGGATTTTATCTACTTCCCCAGCGTCAGATGAATTTGTCGATACCATTTTTATGTCTCTGCATCCAGTACGAAGGAAGTTATAGTTTCGCCAGCCAATGCTAACTATCGTAAGCTCAATGACTCGAAGTCTATGGTATCTGGCAAAGTAGATAAAGGGCCATTGCCAAAATCCTGAAGTATCGCTTTAAGAACTGAACAGAGAACAATTTGGAATATGTATGAAACAGGAACGATCACATCAGGCATTCTGTTATTTACCTCAGCTGCTGCTTTCAGCTTCATGCTGATGTAGAGGTTTGAATCATCTCTGTCCCCCACCTGAAAAGTGCACAGCAAAATTGAGAAAATCTGTAGTCTTTGTTTGTTCCAATAATGCTTTTACAAACTAGTCAATAACCAATGTTAGACCATTAATACATTATGTTTCATATTTTAGCTAGCGCCATATAACAGACAAAGTATACGAATGGAATTATCCCTTCCACTCGGAGCTAGTGGTTCTGAATCTGACTGAGGAAAGATATGAGCCAAGGCTATATTCTGTATCCAGAGCACAAATTAGTGAGTCTCAAAATGATACAAAACCCTACCCATTGCCCATTTAAGGAAACAGGCCATTGGGAAAATACTCTACATGGGAAGAATCAGAATCAAGATTTGAACTAGAGCCCTTACAACATATTCTTGCACGTACCTGTAACACAACCAGACCTGGTCGAAAATTAGGGTCCTGCGTCTTCATCTGCGCCACATCCTTCTTCAGCCTCTCCCTTACCTGCCTGTGGACACAAAAGGAGCTGCGGTCAATTTCACAGGGAGAAAGCAGGGGGACAGTTATTCACGGTTAGAACCTGGTTTGTCCTACAGGGATGTGGTGTGCCCAGAGACCTCTGAAGCCATGGACCTCCACCCTTCAACCGTCCACATGGCACCTTGGAGCATCCAAGAGTTGGGGTGCAGCATGACTACCAGCTGAGAGACAACTACAGGGGTATGGAAGAGAGCACCCCCAGGAATGCAATGCTGGGAAGGAGCCCTAATGGCACGTAGGGACTCAGGCAATCTTGGGTGTAGTTGGCCATTTTGGCGTGGGAGAGACCGCAATGTACTACGCAACAACTTTAGAACTCCTTGTTAGGGGGCTAGATTGTTACAGCGCAATTCCAAGGTAACAGAACTATGCTGAGACTTATTTTTCACTTTAAAATATATGCCAAACAAAAAAAGATTGATTTCAAAGTTTAACAAACCATACAAATTTGCACAATGACTACTTTGAACAATTTACACAGTAAAGAAATACTGGAAAAACTGTGCAGATGTACAGTATGGTAACAGAATTCAGGTACAATCTCCCTCAGTTTTATTTTGTTACCAAACTTTGTATCTGCACAGTTCTTCCTGTAAATGTGTTTTGTACAATGTTCTGTGGAAATTGTTCAAAGTAGTCCTTGTGCATAGAGTTCTATGGTTTGTTAAACTTTAAAATCAATGTTCTTTCTTTGGTATACATTTAAAGTGAAAAATCTGAGTCTCAGCGTAATTCCGTAACCATGGAATTKCCCTACACTAAGTGATGTCCATGGAAATCCTTCGGCCCACCCAAATGAGGCCATCCGGAAGGGGCATCTCAAGCATTTTCTTGCAACTAAACAGTTACATGAGTGAGTTGAGGGATTTTAGGGTCATCAGCAACTTCTCATGGTCTGGATGCAGACCGCCACAGTAAGACCTCTTGATTCAGTCATAGATGCAACTGAAAACCACAGTGCACAGAGTTGGATGAAGAGATACCAAAGCAAAATGTGTGAGATAAGGGCAAAGCTTTTTCAACCTATCATAGTCGACAACAGATTGGTGTGAGGTAATACATATGTTTTTCTGTGTTTAAAACACCCTCTGGTCTTCAACAAGATCAAATAATGATGTCTTGGAAGGTAATTTAATTGACAGGGACTGAGCAATACAAAATATACAAAGACTAACAAGTTCTTAAACTCACTCATGATTGCAAGATTAAAGTTGGTTTCTTCAACTACTATTGAGAAATCAATGATTTTGTTTGCACATTCTGCACACAATTGAGAATGCCCAATAATCAAGGTAGGCCCTACAGACACATTTCAACATCAGCTACTGCTCAGAACAGTGTTTTTAACAATATGTGCATTTTTAAAGAAAGTTTCTCTAGACCTTTGACCCTGAAAACAACAGTGTTCAATATAAAATAAGGAGTGTCACATGTCAATGCATCATGTGAATAATATTGCCTTCAGAGAGAAACTGATGTATGTCTGGGATTAACACTTTTTACAAGTATTTTTCCACCATGGAGCCAATACTGTTAACACCAGTTTGTATCCACCATTTTAATGAGCATTTGTTTATAGCCTAATAGTTAGGTTATTACTGTGAAACATTACTATAAAATAACTTATACTGTGCTAGGCTCAACTTGTTTTATAACCAAACTGTTACAAAGCACAGGCTAACTATATAGGATCCTATGCTTTCTCTCACACTCATTGATACAAAAGGCTGACTCAATTAAAGCAACTAACAATTTGCTGAACCAGTCAGTCACCAACCCTCAGGTCTCAGACCCTGACAATACTACGGGTTCTCTAGAAATGTTGCAGATAACAGTGGTGGCAACACTAGTCTATATTGTATCAGTACAAGGGAGTTATCTAATCCTTTATCGGTCAACACTGGCCATAAAAGGCCATCAAACAAGTGTTGTACTCTGATCAAGGCCACAGTGTAGTAGTTCCTTTGCAGCTACTCTGCAACAGCCTAGTCCACAGATTACAACAGTACTGCTTTAATGTTACCTCTGAACTGATTTAGGTAATGAACAACACAACTGAACTGATTAAAGAAAAGGATGTAAGTTGAAGAATATGTGGTTTTCGGTCACTCAGCTTGAAATAGGCCTAATTAACTAATGGGTAGTATGAGTTACACAGTTAGAAGAGCACTGGCAGTCGAGTCTTGTGACAAGCATGAGTTGCTGAATAAAAGTCCCTTCAGATATCAAAAGCCATGTTGTCACCTAAAATACTCTTGATAAAACTACATAGTCAGTCAGGTGAGTATCAAGTGGAACTGGACTTAGAACTGTTCAAAACTGAACTGGGTCCGGTTTCCCAAAAGCATCTTAAGGCTAAATTTGTTAGAACCATAGGATCTTATGATGAATTTAGCCTTACGATACCTTTGGGAAACCGGGCCCTGTTCAAAACACTGCTGGGAAACAAATATGGCAAAGATGAGAAACTTTGCTGTTACTTGTTCTATTTTTTTGGGACATTACAAATTAATCTACCCGATGAATCAATTGAAATCAAATGTAGGTAAGTCTTGGAGTACATACAATTCAATAAAGCATATCACTGTTGTTCAATCTGTCCATCCACTGGAGGTCAATATTCACATGAATAAAATAATTGGTCAAAGGCCACATTCCATTACATAATAATGTATCAAGGTTGGGAATAATGTAGCAACCATAAAATGTAGGGCTAGGCGGTAGGTATACCATATTTTACGATATACCAGTATTGATGCACGGAATGGTTTGGGTTTTTACTTCTATAAAAGTATTTGAATGTTTGGTTTGTTAAATGTGATACGCTGTGCGTAACGTCCATTTTTATAGTTTAATTCGCTACTTTAGTCGTCGCTCTTTGTTCTCATTCTCTCTCCATGCCGCTTTCCACAGTCCCGTGTGGCTCAGTTGGTAGAGCATAGCGCTTGCAACGCCAGGGTTGTGGGTTCATTTCCCACGGGGGGACCAGGATGAATATGTATGAACTTTCCAATTTGTAAGTCGCTCTGGATAAGAGCGTCTGCTAAATGACTTAAATGTAAAAATGTAAAACATAGCCCCGCCCCCTGTCACTAAAGGAGCACATTAGTTGTTCCTCGACCACAAGAGACGCTTTCAGTCTATATGGTTAATGCATCACATACAACTGTGTTGATGACAACAATGCTGTTTTCACTTTGCTTCTCAATATACATGAAGTAGCTAACAGAAAACATTAAATGTAGCCAAAGATTATAGGGTCCCCTAGGAATCACTTATCAACCCTTTGGTTCCTACCCTGTCACAATAACTCCTCCCTGGCATTTTCATTAATTGTAATGTCAAATGCCATATTCAAGGTGCCCAGTATTATATTCTTACTTTAGAAAAATCATTCAATTTTCATGATTCCAACAGTTCACCCAAGTGTTTTGCTCTAAATCACAAGTCAAATTGCAATTGCAACATTTAGTTAAAAATAAATACTAGATTGTTTGCTCATATTGTGCAGCCCTACATGGCAGTGTGAAAATGATCTCAAATGAGTGCAGGAAATGTAGAAATCAATGAAAATGCTGAAAGTAATTTTTAGTTTGAACTGATCAGTAAAAAACTATCAGAATGGAGAAACACCCATTTAAATCCATCAGAATGTGTGTGTTGCCATCCTAAGGTCACACACTACTCTTAAAGCAAATGTAGAACTTTTATTATTCAAAAACATAAAATACCATCCATCTATTTTAATACAGTGACATAATATTTTGGCCAAATCACCCACCCCTAATAACAATAGAATGAAACATTCTAGTTCGTGGTACCAACTTTGCCCAGAATGTTTTCACAATATTCCTGTGAAGCTGCAAAACTTACTGCAATATTATTGCCATCTGCATTCATAACCAAGTGAGAAGGTGGTATTTACCACATAGAACTGGAAAATTCCACTTGAACACCCCTCCAACTGGTAATTACTTGTGGGAAACGAATCTATCAAAAATGGATAACATCATTTTCAGCAGTTAAAATGGAACAAAACATTATTWTTTTTAAACAATCTAATATAATGGGGTTTACAAGAATGCTGGCTGTACTTCAGTTAGGAAAGCAAAGGCTAGCTTTTTCAAGCAGAAATTCACATCCTTTA
The DNA here is from genome assembly GCF_002910315.2 of Salvelinus sp. IW2-2015. Classification (NCBI taxonomy): domain Eukaryota; kingdom Metazoa; phylum Chordata; class Actinopteri; order Salmoniformes; family Salmonidae; genus Salvelinus; species Salvelinus sp. IW2-2015. The sequence goes on from NC_036849.1 coordinate 20,691,288, forward strand.
GCTCTAACTCCAAAAAGCTTTGGGACACTAAAGTCCATGGAGAACAAGAGCACCTCCTCCCAGCTGCCCACTGCACTGAGGCTAGGTAACACGGTCACCACTGATAAATCCATGATAATCGAAAATTTCAATAAGCATTTCTCAACGGCTGGCCATGCCTTCCTCCTGGCTACTCCAACCCCGGCCAACAGCTCCCCCCCGCTCCCCTCCCCTGCAGCTACTCGCCCAAGCCTCCCCAGCTTCTCCTTCACCCAAATCCATACAGCAGTTGTTCTGAAAGAGCTGCAAAACCTGGACCCGTACAAATCAGCTACGCTAGACAATCTGGACCCTCGCTTTCTAAAACTATCCGCCACAATTGTTGCAACCCCTATTACCAGCCTGTTCAACCTCTCTTTCGTATCGTCCGAGATCCCTAAAGATTGGAAAGCTGCCACAGTCATCCCCCTCTTCAAAGGGGGTGACACCCTAGACCCAAACTGTTACAGACCTATATCAATCCTGCCCTGCCTATCTAAAGTCTTTGAAAGCCAAGTTAATAAACAGATCACTTGACCATTTCGAATCCCACCGTACCTTTCTCCGCTGTGCAATAGGCTTCCGAGCCGGTCACAGGTGCACCTCAGCCACGCTCAAGGCACTAAACGATATCATAAACGCCATCGATAAAAGACTGTGCAGCCGTCTTCATCGACCTGGCTAAGGCTTTCGACTCTGTCAATCACCGTATTCTTATCGGCAGACTCAATAGCCTTGGTTTTTCTAATGACTGCCTCACCTGGTTCACCAACTACTTTGCAGACAGAGTTCAGTATGTCAAATCGGAGGGCATGTTGTCCAGACCTCTGGCAGTCTCTATGGGGTACCACAGGGTTCAATTCTCAGGCCGACTCTTTTCTCTGTATATATCAATGATGTCGCTCTTGCTGCGGGCGATTCCCTGATCCACCTCTACGCAGACGACACCATTCTGTATACTTCTGCCCTTCCTTGGACACTGTGCTAACTAACCTCCAAACAAGCTTCAATGCCATACAACACTCCTTCCGTGGCCTCCAACTGCTCTTAAACGCTAGTAAAACCAAAGGCATGCTTTTCAACCGTTCGCTGCCTGCACCCGCCCGCCCGACTAGCATCACCACCCTGGACGGTTCCGACCTAGAATATGTGGACAACTATAAATACCAGGTGTCTGGCTAGACTGTAAACACTCCTTCAAGACTCAAATTAAACATCTCCAATCCAAAATCAAATCCAGAATCGGTTTTCTTTTCGCAACAAAGCCTCCTTCACTCACGCCGCCCAAACTTACCCTAGTAAAACTGACTATCCTACCGATCCTCGACTTCTGCGATGTCATTTACAAAATAGCTTCCAATACTCTACTCAGCAAACTGGATGCAGTCTATCACAGTGCCATCCGTTTTGTTACCAAATCACCTTATACCACCCACCACTGCGACCTGTATGCTCTAAATCGGCTGGCCCTCGCTACATATTCGTCGCCAGACCCACCAGCTCCAGGTCATCTATAAGTCTATGCTTGGTAAAGCTCTGCCTTATCTCAGTTCACGATAACAACTCCCACTCGTAGCACTCGCTCCAGCAGGTATATCTCACTGATCATCCCCAAAGCCAACACTCATTTGCCGCCTTTCCTTCCAGTTCTCTGCTGCCAGTGACTGGAACGAATTGCAAAAAGCGCTGAAGTTGGAGACTTTTATTTCCTCACCAACTTTAAACATCAACTATCTGAGCAGCTAACCGATCGCTGCAGCTGTACATACTCCATCTGTAAATAGCCCACCCAATCTACCTACCTCATCCCCATACTGTTTTTATTTACTTTTCTGCTCTTTTGCACACCAGTATCTCTACTTGCACATCATCATCTGCTAAATTGTAATTAATTCGCTCCTATGGCCTATTTATTGCCTACCTCCTCATGCATTTTGCACACACTGTATATAGACTTTCTTTTTTCTACTGTGTCATTGACTTGTTTATTGTGTTATTGGCTTGTTTATTGTTTACTCCATGTGTAACTGTGTTGTTGTCTGTGTCACACTGCTTTGCTTTATCTTGGCCAGGTCGCAGTTGCAAATGAGAACTTGTTCTCAACTAGCCTACCTGGTTAAATAAAGGTGAAATCAAATAAAAAATAAAAAAACTTCAAGTTTATGGTAGACAGCTTGTTGGCCATTAGCCAATCAACGTTTCTCAACTAGTTCAAAGCACGTGAATGCATCCAACTGGCATTTACAACATCAGAACTGGTCATCCACTTTTCCACTTGGTTATGAACGCAGCATTATAGGACGACTTTCCAACTAGTAATTACCAGTTGGAGGGGCGTTCACGTCGACCTCACCAAAATGGATACTGTTGCATTTAGAACTTCATGAGAATGAGAGATAGGATTCTTATGTTTTTTTAGAATCTGATCCAACTTTGTTTGATGTTTGCAATATATTGGGATGAGATTCTACAGAACATCCTGAGAATAGAATGAGGTTGCCAGACCATGCTTGATGCACGTGGCTGTTAACAATCCGAACAATGACCCAATGTCAAAAACATATTCTATTTCTATGGACTGCAACAGAACGTTAGATATGTGACAAAACCTGCCTGCTTCGATGAAGCAATGTTCCTATGGTTAACGTTAGTTTACACAAAATCAACATGGTGCTTTGTTATATCTGTACCATAAATGTGTGCTAGCGAGCAAATTTACAAAAACGTCCAACAGATTAGTTAAAAAATGTACACTTACGCTGAAACTTCTTTTCCACTAATGATTTGGGCTGACATCGTTAGGCTAAACCAGCTCGTCCCCTAAACACAGTTAGCTTGTTATCTTCTTCCCTCTGAGTGTTGATTCTGATTACTTATGGCGGTAGAGCTAGTGTTGTAAATTATATACCGTGCCAGAGTAGCTCAAATCAATAATGCTTGTAAAAAATCCTCAATATGGCCATAAAAACTTCTGAGAATATTAGCACACGTAACTAAAGACGTAGCTAGTACTGGGTGGAGTAATCTGTATGGCTATCAAATTCTGTCAACCCGTCAGAGAACAGTCTGAGTTGGGGGCAGGAATTATTGACCAATCACGAGTCTTAAAATCATGCCAATCCAATACAACCAATAAGAAGACGTAATATGCTTTACACCCCTGTGCGCCCCCTCAAGAGAAGGAGGCAGGAAGGAAAATGTTGAAAGGAAAATGTAATGAAAAGCAAAAATGTCTCAGACAGCAGGTGGCAGCATTGAATTGCTGAAAGAAAGAGATGAAGGGCGTAAACCAACCACTGTTTATAGGCGTGGTCACGCGAAGCAATGGGCGTTACATGACATTGCTCTGGATGTTTTGAAGCTTGCTGAGTGCCAAGCTTTCTCGAGGGTTATAGAGAAGGATTTCTGGCTGTTGGCCTGAATTAAGACATGAAGAAATACAGAGAACGATGGAGAGCAAATTCTGCATTTTGACTGAAACAGAAGACCTCAAAACCCTGATTTCGAGCACCGAAGAGAGTCTGCAAATTGAAAGGTAACGTTACTAACGTTTGCTAGCTAGCTGCTAAGCTAACTTGCATGTGATCTAGCTAGCTAGACTAACCAACCAATCTTTGAAAACATTGGTAGATAATCCGACATCAACATTCGGAAATATTGCATCCACACTTAAAGGCACTAAAACGGGGGGGGGGGAGTGAAGACTGCACTAGTTACAATGGAGATAGTTAGCTAACTAGCTAGTAACGTTAGATGGTCTGCTAAGCTAACGTCTACTAGCAGCTGGTGTATACCAGGGGCGTATTCATTACGCTGGTTATGTGGTAATGGCTAGAAGGGATACTGCTTTTATCAAATTAACGTCAAAAGTTGATTGTTTTTTTGTATTTTAGCTAGCCCTAAACATGTTCCTAATCTTAACATAATTCTCCTAACCTGATGCGTAAATGTCAAATCTGAAAAAAAGCTGCAGGCCAGGAGAATTTATGCAGCAGGCTAGTCAAACCCTGATTCAGTTGCAAAACGTTACTTAAACGGATGCSAACGAAACGGGGAGGGACCTACCTGCATTTGTCCAATAGAAACTCGTTTTATTTGGGTTTAACTGTTTGGATTGATTACACCCCAGTGTGTGTTGTAACCTGAATGTCAAAAGTTTCGAAGTTACATGCAGGAGAGCATTAATTATAGCTAGCTGCCATGTTAGTCTTCAATTCGATGTATTAAATTATGCTGACTAAACGTTTATCATATTTTTTTAAATATGCATTATGTAACTAGCTACCAGGGTTTGCATTGCAATTATGCATGTCATCCTCAGATCTGACAGTTGGCTTGCTACAAGATGGGATGACCCCTGGCATGAGGGATGTATTGCCATGCACACTCATATGTAACTTAATTATTTAGGAATTTTGTAAATTATGAATACCTTCCTTAACCAATCCCATGCAGGTAAACCCTTATTAATCATAAGGAAGATGAAGGTAAGGTTTTGAGGAGGGTATAAGCTGATCATCGAACTGTGCTAAAAGGATAAGTGTTTTGGGGGAATTTTATTTAACCACATTCTATTTTTTTAATGTAAATGGTATGTTATAGAAGGGTCCAGACAGATTTTTTGTGATTTCACACAAGACATGCATCACAATACTGACAGCTTTGCCGTCTCTAAAAGGACGTTTTGGGAGATTTTGTTAATATTTTTTCAGGGCCCCCATAGGACACAACAAGAATGAGGGAATGCTGTTAGGGGTAAGTTTCTGTAAAATGTGGGGGAAAAAGTGTCTGGAACCTCTATAACATTCCATTTTTTTTTTTTTGATTTGGTTGTAAAGGATAAGTAATTTTTTTAAGGGCAACTTCAACCCAGAGCGAATGATAACGTACCTTCATGTTGTTTCCCTAGGACCAAGACATTGTTTGAGGAGATCCGTGCATCCATCAACAACAATGATGAAGAGGACCGTTCCTTTTGGAGGCCTGTGCTCCCATGGGGGGGCGTCTACACCATCAGGGCAGGGAGGAAGGCCATCTCATGCACCCCTCTGTATGTTAAGATAAGCCTAAAGAACACCTGCACCATCGATGGGTTCCTCATGATTCTTTATGTAATTTTGAGAGACAACCAGAGCTTTCCCCGGGAGGTGGGCATATTCCTGGGCAGGCAGTTTGTGGAGCATTTCCTCTACCTGATGGACTCGTATGACTACACCACCGTTAAGATGCTGTGGATCTGGGACAGGATGTCCAAGAGGCAGTACCGCTCAGTGATCCACCATGCAGCGTTGGAGATCGACCTGTTTGGTAATGAACATGAGAACTTCACCAAGAACTTGGAGACAATGATGTCTACCATGCAGGAGAGTCTGTGCACCAACTGGAGCTGTCCTGCTCGTTTCCAGGAGTTCATACAGAAAACCATCAACATCAAGTAAGAGAGCCAAAAGCTATAAGCCAAAATCTGAATTCTGGTCAGTGTGGGAGGATTTTGCTTTACACTATATCTCCCAGAGCTTGTTCAGCTTCTGATCAGAGACCAGTAATCCTTAATTTGTATGAAAACCAATAGCGATTCACTATAAATAAGGTAGCCAAAAAGCTATGAGTTCAAATGGGAGGACCTTCCATGTCTCTATTGCTTGCAATGCTAATTCTTCTGGACAGCTGGTCTACACTTCTGTCTTCAAGAGGCTTTTATTTCGCCCCCTTGACACGCTGCTTGACTAAAATAAGGTTCAGCTTTCTAATGATCATAGTATGAAAGGATGAAGTGTGTTTGGTTTCTTAACAGCTCTGGTCCAGTCTCTGCCAGAGCCTTATAAAGTCATGTTTACCCACAGTGGGCTGCATGTCGACAGTGGATTATATTGTGCCCATTATCAAATCCCAACCACTATTTTAAGTTGTTATTGGTACTTTTCTTTCAGGTTGGAATTTACGTGGATTAGGTTAGTGTAAATACAGTACATGTATGTAGCCTGATACTGGTGGTGGATAGAGTTTCACTGGATGTATAAATCTGAAGCATCTGGTTGGAATTTCCACTCGATAGGAAGCCCAGTGTGGCCAGCAGTGGGAGAGTACAGACAGGTTGTTTTTTTTTGCAACAAAACCGACGCTTGCGCAACTATTGGCTTAGATTGTTGACATGTAAACAATATATTTTGTTATCAATGTTTATTGAAAACAAAAACATTTGCACAGTGAGCACTTGTTGTCTCTCAAATACATCGTGACAGTTGTTGGTTAGATAGCTAGCAAATTTTTGCCATATTAGCATTGTCATGAAATCAGTCAAATACCTCAAAACAAGACATGGTGTCAAGAACATGATGAAACCAWCAAACGAGCAACTTATGATTCCCCACGTGACAGCAACCATAACAAGAAACTAACTATCAGGCCGTCCAGAATCACAACACATGGACTTCTGCCCCATTTGTAGCGTGGGCTTCGTTCTCGTGACGTTGTCAGCTAACCCATCTATGGAATTGGGCCGAAGAAGAAAAACCCAATCTCAGTCCAGTTTTCTGTTCACAAAACTCAAATCTGTTAAGAACATAGGCACGTCTACATAACTTAGTGCACTCTGCCAAAGTTACAAAACATTGCGTTGTTTATTTATTTATTTATTTTTCACCTTTTATTTTATTTAACCAGGTAGGCCAGTTGAGAACAAGTTCTCATTTACAACTGCGACCTGGCCAAGATAAAGCAAAGCAGTGCGACAAAAACAACAACACATAAACAAACGTTACACATAAGTTACACATAGTTACACATAAACAAACGTACAGTCAGTAACACAATAGAAAATAGAAAAATCTATGTGCAAATCTAGGGAGGTAGGCAATAAATAGGCTATAGAGGTGAAATAATTACGATTTAGCCTTAATACTGGAGTGATAGATGTGCAGATGATGATGTGCAAGTAGAGATACTGGGGTGCAGAAGAGCAAGAGGGTAAGTAATAATATGGGGATGAGGTAGATTTACAAGGAGTGCAAGGGCTAATTTAGTTATTGCACACGCGCACTTCACAGAGAAGACATTTTTCAAACAGAAATATTGAAATGCATGCTAGAACGCGACAATAGGATCTCATTAGCGCGTGCTTGCTCTGCCCACCTCCTTGCTTGTTCTACCCACTATGCTTTATTTGCTCCCATTGAAAACGACACAGATGAACTATCTTGAGAGAGTTATAAATACGCAGTGTACAAAACATTAAGAACACCGTCCTAATATTGAGTTGCATGAACCTCCCTGCCTTTGCCCTCAGAACAGCCTCAATTTGTTGAGGCATGGACTCTACAAGGTGTCGAAAGCATCCACAGAAATGCTGACCCATGTTGACTCCAATGCTTCCCACAGTTGTCAAATTATCTGGATGTCCTTTGGGTGGTGGATTATTCTTGATACATATGGGAAACTGTTGACCTTGAAAAACCCAGAAACGTTGCAGTTCTTGACAAACTGGTGCTTACGCCTACTAGTTAAATATATATATCCCGTTCAAAGACACTTACATATTTTGTCTTGCCCATTGACCCTCTGAATGGCTCACATACACAATTGGTCTCAATTGTCTCAAGGCTTAAAAATAATTATTTAACATGTCTCATTCCCTTCATCTACACTGATTTGAAGTGGATTTAACAAGTGACATCAATAAAGGACCATAGCTTTTACCTGGTTTCACTACATGGTGTTCAGAGTTAGCCTTCTTACCCTTTTTCTTCCATCCCAGTCCTCCTCATGAGCTGCCCCCTAGAGATCCCATTCAGTCAGCTGTGGATGAGTTCTTCTGTCCCAAGATCATTCTCTGCAAAGAACTGGGGTGAGAGACATAATGTTTAAAAATATATATATATATTGGCCTATCCACCACACCTCCTCTCCGGAGAACAAAGGTAAATTCGTTTTACATTTGAGGTTTTAATCGCTATTTTGTTACATATACATTATTCATACATTTTTACATACATGGTACTTTTATACACAGTATTACATGACAAAAATATAGTTTGATATATACATTAAAAGATACTCCGACATATACGGTATACATTAGTGCAGTGCATTCGTAAATATTCAGACCCCTTCACTTTTTCCACATTTTGTTACGTAAACAGCCTTATTCAAATTTATTAAATCATTTTTTCCACTCATTTACACACAATACCCCATAATGACAAAGCAAAATCAGGTTTTTAGAAATGTTTCATAATTTATAAAAAATTTAAACTGAAATATTACATTTACATAAGTATTCAGACCGTTTACTTTGTTGAAGCACCTTTGGCAGCAATTACAGCCTTGCGTCTTCTGGGTATAATGCTACAAGTTTGGCACACCTGTATTTGGGGAGTTTCTCCCATTCTTCTCTGTAGATCCTCTCAAGCTCTGTCAGGTTGGATGGGGAGCGTTTCTGCACAGCTATTTTCAGGTCTCTCCAGAGATGTTCGATCGGGTTTATGTCCAGGCTCTGGCTGGGCCACTCAAGGACATTCAGAGACTTGTCCCGAACTCACGCCTGCGTTGTCTTGGTTGTGTGCTTAGGATCGTTGTCCTGTTGGAAGGTGAACCTTCACCCCAGTCTGAGGTCCTGAGCGCTCTGGAGCAGGTTTTCATTAAGGATCTCTGTACTTTGCTCTGTTCATTTTTTCCCTCGATCCTGACTAGTCTCCCAGTCCCTGCCGCTGAAAAACATCCCCACAGCATGATGCTGCCACCACCATGCTTCACCGTAGGGATGATGCCAAGTTTCCTCCAGATGTGACGCTTGGCATTCAGGCCAAAGAGTTCAATCTCGGTTTCATCTGAGAGTCCTTTAGGTGCATTTTTGGCAAACTCCAAGCGGGCTGTCATGTGCCTTTTACTGAGGAGTGGCTTCCGTCTGATCACTCGACCATAAAGGCCTGATTGGTGGAGTGCTACAGAGATGATTGTCCTTCTGGAAGGTTCTCCCATCATCACAGAGGAACCCTGGAGTTCTGTCAGAGTGACCATCGGTCTTGGTTCTCTACGGACAGTTCCTTCGGCTTGGTTTTACTCTGACATGCACTGTCAGCTGTGTGGGACCTTATATAGATAGGTGTGCTTTTCCAAATCCTGTCCAATCAATTGAATTTACCACAGGTGGACTCCAATCAAGTTGTAGAAGCATCTCAAGGATGATCAATGGAAACAGGATGAAACCTGAGCTCAATTTTGAGTCTCATAGCAAAGGGTCTGAATACTTGTGTAAATAAGGTATTTCTGTTTTGTTTTTTTGCAAAAATTTCTAAAAACCTGTTTTCGCTTTGTCATTATGGGGTATTGTGTTTAGATTGAGGGGGAAAAAATAATTTATCAATTTTAGAATAAGTCTGTAATGTGGAAAAGGGGAAGGTGTCTGAATACTTTCCGAATGCACTGTATATATGGTGTTTTTGTTCCTATTACAGATCATTCGCTTTTAATCCAATAGTATTATTATATTGTTGATTGTCTGTGGCTTTCCAAATCACCTGAGGCATAATGTTGAATCACCGTCCTTTTCTTATGTTCTTTCTATGATTCTGACTGATTTGCTGTCTGTTCTTTAGGTGCAATGGGTTGAGGGAGTTCTCTCAGAGGGTCTTCTGCCATGGACCACCTCCTTTTGTCATTCTCAACATGCAGCTTTGGAAGTCTGAGGAGCTGTCCTATGTTCCCTACCATCTAGCCCTATCCCAACACAGGTAAAGAAATCTTGTAGAGCAGGACTCGTATCCCAGCCTCATTGTCTTAGGTGCTGTTTATTTTTCTCCCTGGATGTTAAATGTAATTGATTGGCTATCTGTTTTTATTTTGTTTAAACAGCACCTACTTGCATGTACTTTGCTATTTGCACCGATTTCTTTAAGCTTTTTCTGGGAACCGAGAATGGTCTTCAACATGCAGAAAAATCCAATTGCAACTCTCTGCTTTTCCACAGGTACTCACTGGAGGGCGCTACACTCTTCAACAAGGAGGAGCATCACTACTCTGCAGCCTTCCAGATAGATGGCTACTGGATGCACTATGATGGGCTGAGGAGCGACAACCTGATCCTGTTAAACAAGCCCCCTGAACTCCTCCTTCTCTCTTCCCTTGTCTACATCCGCGCCTCAGACAAATGAGATGCACTAATGTAACCAAGCAGGGATGGGGTCAGTTCCATTTTTCATTCCATCATTTCAGGATGAAAATAAATTCTCCTGAATTTACTTGAATTGAAAAGGAATTGACCCCAATTGTGTCACCATGGTCCAGAAGGGACACAGAAGGAAGGAGGTAGATACTAGACAACACTGATAGGAAGGCATCTTTTGAAAAATGCACACTAACACCTTCCTATTTATTGCCCTTCATTCACAGAAATAGTATCCAAGTTACTTTACATTTGGCTCATGATGGTTTTGTCTTCCATTCCACAGTGAGCTCTTACCAGATACTTTTATCACCTAATCATATTTAATGACATTTTTATCTCGTTTGAAAAGGCTTATACCACATTTCCAACTTTTTAGGATATCATGTCAACAACTTCCTTGTTTTGTTTTTATACTTTGAGATTACTTTTTGGAATTATGTGCTCCCTTTTGCCTGACTGTTGCCTCAAACACTCACTGTGCAAAATAAGTGCATCTTCTCTTTGGGCATGCTTGGAATCCAAGAATATATGCATGGACTATAATAGTTCTGGGGAGGTATGCATATTGAAGAATCAACTCAACCTTAAATAGCTTTACTGCTAAAAAATAAATAAAAAATTTGCAGCGTGTTTAGTTGTCTTGGGTGAAATGGTTGCACTTTCTGAGAAGCAAATTTAGCTAATTAAACTCTGATGTAGAATTGTCAACAGGGTATATACAGTGGGGCAAAAAAGTATTTAGTCAGCCACCAATTGTGCAAGTTCTCCCACTTAAAAAGATGAGAGAGGCCTGTAATTTTCATCATAGGTACACTTCAACTATGACAGACAAAATGAGAAAAAAATCCAGAAAATCACATTGTAGGATTTTTAATGGATTTATTTGCAAATTATGGTGGAAAATAAGTATTTGGTCAATAACAAAAGTTTATCTCAATGATTTGTTATA